>NC_089785.1:14085862-14118362 GCF_040412425.1 Macrobrachium rosenbergii | reverse complement strand
TAACTAATATAATAAATAAATAAATAATACAAATAAATAAATAAATAAGAAAAATAAATAAATAATAAAATATATAAATAAAAAAATACACAATAAAAAAAATAAATAATAAAAATATAAATAATATAAATAAATAAAGAATAAATAAAATAAAATAAATAATATAAATAAATAAATAAATAAAAAAAAATGGAATAAAACAAAAGTAATACAATAAATAAGTAATAAAATAAAAAAAATAAAAAAAATAAAATAAATAAAATAAAATAAAATAAATGAAATAAAATAAATAAATAAAATAAACAAATAAATCATATAATAAAAATTAATAAAATAAAAATATAATAAAACAAATATATAATAAAAAAATAATAAAATAGTAAAATATATGAAATAGAATAAATTATAAGACAAATATAATAATAAAATAAATAATAATATAATGTCTGCTTTGCTTTGTTCGGATATCAGAAATATATAAGGAAAAAATTCTACATCTTTTAAGTGACTCCACTTCAACTATTGTGATTTATCTTAAGAAAATTATGACCAGTATCTGAGATCTTCAAATTGTTATCTTTCATTTGTTATCTTCTCCACCTTATCTCTCTCTCTCTGTCTCTGTCTCTGCCTCTCTCTCTAGAGAGAGAGAGAGAGAGAGAGAGAGAGGATGGGGGAGTGGGAGGGAGGCTTTGGAGAACCATATGCTACAGCGCCCTTTCCATAATTCATACCTGCCGAAAATACTGCTCATTTCATATGAAACTTGGAAGAGAAGAGAAGAGAAGAGAAGTAAAATATTATACACTTGTGGAAATATAAATTTAGGTCTCTATTTCACAAGAGGAGCGTTGCAACCGTAATGCACCATTAATACTGTGGCGTAATTCATAATTACATTAATCGCTGAATGAATTACTAATTTCTTGATCAATATGATGTGGACAACGTTAGAAATTAAATGTATTAAATGAGCGATCACTAAGAGTGAAGTGTCATCAACCCCGTGTTTTTCTTGTGTGTGTGTGTGTGTGTGTGTGTGTGTGTGTGTGTGTGTGTGTATGTGAGAGAAAAGGTAGTGAGTACATGCTCTTCTTTATAACTAGAAACATGTTTTTATTATTATTATTATTATTATTATTATTATTATTATTATTATTATTATTATTATTATTATTATTATTATCGAGTTAATCATAGTCTATCATAGATAATACCTATAACTGGTAATTTTCCATAAATGAAACAGCACCTATTCCGTAGGATAAAAAATAATAGAAATCTATGTATTGAGTGTCTCAGTTTTCGTTACTGAATATTGATTATGTAAGCTGTTTCTTTATTTACTTGTTTACCTGTCCTATCGAAAGTGCCCTCAAAATGAAAGTAATTTTGTTCTAATAAATCAGGTACATTGTTTTGTCTCTGCTTCTCCTTTTTCAAGAGAGTTTTTATTACTCAGGGGAAGAGTAAATATATGTTTACACATTACTTTCATAGTGCGGGATCCAATCCCTGGAAGGGAGATAATTAGCTCACATTTACAAGGCTTCGGAAAACTGGTTTTGTCGCTGCTACAAAAAAGTACGAAAGAATAAACATTGTAAATTTCAGGTTTCTCATTAAGAGCCAAATGTAATATAAATATATTATAATTTTACTACGCATACTATGTCAAGCAAATTATCGTTAACAGAAAGAGAGAGAGAGAGAGAGAGAGAGAGAGAGAGAGAGAGAGAGAGAGAGAGAATTAATCATAGGCCAGAGTATCTCCTCTTGAATAAACAGAACTTTATCCAGGGAGACAAAAAGATTATATTCGAATTCAAAAGGATATCATGATTGTAAAGAAAAAGCAAGCAAAAAAAATTATATGATGAAACACCCCATAACACACACGTTCCCTCATTATGATGAGGCACCGTATGATAGTGTGTCTGATCGCGTGGAAGGTGATGATTTAAGACCTCATGATTATGGGTATTGGCGAGTCCATGAAAATGGTGTATGAAGAAGGTTGGGTTTCTAAAACTTTCTTTTATTATTATTATTATTATTATTATTAAATCACACACTTACAAGCACCTAGCGCCAAAGGCCACAAATTATCCAAGCAAAGTTCTAAGAGAATATAATTATCGTAATTGAAAAGATAAAATGAATAAAAGAGGTGTGTAGTAACATACAGACAGAAGTAATGAAAGCTGAATTAAATCATCTCCTTATCTCATATCTCTCAGTTTTCGATACATTTAGAGTCTGATATTTTCAGTACCTTTAGTCTAAGTAAATAACATACGGAAAGGCAAAAGTTTCAAATTGGGATTTAAAGACGACAAAATAGATCTCTAATCAAAATTTGATACGGTCGTCTTATCGAACGCCCAGAATTACTCCAAGGACCTCGCATCATCTCACAACCACTTCCATTAGTTCACGGACCCTACACTCATATAAAATTGGTTCATTTAAGGAACCCGTGACCTTGTTTTGAAGGTCATTGCATAACACCTCTACTCCTATTTAAATGATATAAAATCTGGAGCTGGAGGCTGAAAAACACACACATTCAGCTTGATATTCCTTATGGAAAGTAAGTATGTTATGCGTATATGGCTTCCAATTTTCCTCTAGGACCGAAATTCCTTAGAGAATATGGATTTCATGTGAATGAATAAATTCTTTTTAGTTGACATGGTCACTATAAGACAGCCAGCTCACTTATATTTTCATCTTCCCCCTTGGTTGCTGACAGCTCCTGTTTCCAGCGGCCGACCTGGTTCTGACCGAACCAGCCACTCTCTTCCTGAGGTTACGAGGCCCCATTTGATCACGAAGCATTGAGTCACTCACCTATCCTCTGAGCTCATAAATTATCCTGAATGGGATACAAGAAGACCTTCGGTGTGACAGTCCTTTCATAATGGAAGCTTCGTTTTACACCACCCAGGAACTACCTCTCATCAGTCTTTCTCCACGTACGCCTTCGTCTCAGAACGATATCAGTGGGTCTGTAAAACTCGGGGGAATTTTGCTGTGATTCCAAAATCAGTTGTAGGGATATTGCTGATCTCATACAAAAATGTCTTCCAGTTCCAATAATTCCTTTATGAACGTTTAGGTTTACGACTCTTAATATTATACAAGCCAATCATACCAGTTATAATTCAATCTGTAATAATCGGTTTTCATCCTCTGCAGGGATATTATCGTAACTTTTCGATGTACGTGGACATCGATTTCATGACTGTTATGTTTTCTACGTAAAATTCCCAAAGTATGAAATTTACTGATTACTGTGCGTATTACACATATGTTCATTGTTAAATTACATTTACACGGTAGCAATTTGCTTTGCAGCGTGTAATCAGGCATTTGATAACATTTGAAGGTTTCTAAAAACAGCTGAATAGTGTGCGGTTCCCCTTGCTTTGCCGCACTTTCACGTGAACAAGGTAGACAGGGTATTTCTTAAATATGATACGTTACTTAGATATTAATTTTACTCTTTTTTATTAACCTTCTAATAAATATCCAGGTGTGTCAATGAAATTCAGCGCACCTGCTATCTTTTTGATTTATTTTCTATAACTCTTCGCTCCTTGTCATTATATGCAGAATTTTTTCAAGTTTTTATAAGCCACAAAGTCATTTCCACTGAACTGGATCATTCCGTGTTATGAAATTTAAATCTCCGTCCTAATTTCTCCTTTTGAAGTGCCTACCCACAAACATTCGTTTCGATTCATTTACCTAATTTTCAAATAAATTCACTTTTCGCATAAATTAATCATTTTATGATATTATTTCTATCTTATGACATTCCCCATGAGTATTTTCCCTCAAACTAAAGGAATATTTGTATTTGACATTAAGTTTCAATCAGATAATGATAAGATATACCTCCAGTTACTCATCTTCTCATCATTACATACGTCAGTTACCCCTCCCATCAACTCTACTAGGACATAACTTAAGGATTTTCTGAGTATACTAATACTAATGAAGCTTCTTTTAAATCAACCAAACCAATTCATTCGTCGTCACTTACTTTTGCATTCAGATTATCCAGCATAAGTATGGTTTCTGTTCATCCTACCATAGCCATGCACATATTCAGAATGTGGCAGAAAATGCCTCTTCAACTTTCATACTTACACATCTTGGATCTCTCTCTCTCTCTCTCTCTCTCTCTCTCTCTCTCTCTCTCTCTCTCTCTCTCTCTCTCTCTCTCTATATATATATATATATATATATATATATATATATATATATATATATATATGTATGTATGTATGTATGTATATATATATATATATACATATATATATATATATATATATATATATATATATATATATATATATATATATATATATATATATATATATATATATATAATTAATATATATACATAGCGTGTGTGTGTGTGTGTGTGTGTGTGTACGAGATAGTATTGGTTTATTGCAAATTATTAACATATTATTGCTCTTAAGTTTCCATTTCCTTAATGCAATTTTTCTTACAAGAATCCTTACCAAGCGGAAAAGCAATAAACTGTTTTTCGATAACTGCTGTTCCTGAATAAATACATTTCCAACTGTGTTCAGACGTCCAGACAAATCTGATAGAAACACCGCGAGAGAAAAACGCCACAGAAGAAAGAAGTTTTCGTTTCTTTGACCGCACTGAAAGTCCAATGATCTATGAAGCTCATATTTCCCCCTGGAATTCCTTCCTTCAAAGCTCGTGGTCAAAGGAGAGATGAACTGTGAAGCTTCAGTTCTCGCTAAAGTTTCGTATGACAATGAGCCTACTTTTCTTTTAATTAGTATTAACATGAGAAAATTAGCTGCTCCCCATTCAGGAACTTTTTTATATTTAGACACTTTTATCTGTGATAAGTAAACCACATAACAATCAATTAGAAAGCAAGACAGTTAGAAAATACAAAGAACATTTGGTTGGTTTTTCATTTACGGCTGTAACTTTCTCAGGACGCATGAATCAAATACTTAATCTTGGAAAGCTTTCTTTTATGCGTCGAACAAAGAAGATATTCAAAGCCGCAGGTGCCGTGGAAAAGTGTCTCACTGCAATGAGAATATCTGTCACGGATTATTATTGTTATTATATTATTGTTTCAATAAAGTTCTATTTGATAAAACTCTACGCGGAATGAAGCTCCATTTATTTTTTACTTCTCACAGTCTCATTTCATTTCCATCATTATTCGGAAAAATGAATTATTCTCTTTCAGGCAAAAGTCGATATGGACTGAGCCATTGACGTCGTTCTTAATCGCGTTCCAACATTTTATCACTTTGCGTTACCTGGAATCGTTTCAGTCAGTGTGGGACAAATTTTCCTATTTTCTGATGAGAGTCTCCTCAGTCTTCGGCAAAGTCCATTGAAATCAAAATCTTTGTACCAATGAAATGGTAAAATTTATCTGAATAATCAAGTTCAAAGAAACCGTCTAAAATTTGTAATATTTACCAATTATATAACTATAATTCAACATGAATTATTAGGATTATTTACCATTCTTCGTCCTGAATCTTTTTATAGGAATGACAAATTGCCAAGAACTTATTTGTAACATAATACAAAGTTCTGCTCGAAACTGGGTCTTTAGGAAGTCCGTTTTCAATTAATATCCAAGATCCCTTGTTGCTGTATAGAGCGTCATGGTCTCGGCAGATGAGTTTCATTATAATGAAAATGTCGTCCCTTCCTGTTATGTTTATCAAATCTTTTCAACCTCATCTGTGTTTTTGGGAAACTAAAATAACTTTATTCCTCGCAATAGTCATATTACCTTTTATAGATTTTATTACGACCTCAATAACAAACTGAATTAATAAAAGCTGCTTGAATGTTCAAAGAAAACAACAACAACAACAACAATAATAATAATAATAATAATAATAATAATAATAATAATAATAATAATAATAATAATAATAATAAAAGCCTGAGAACTCTTTGGATGAATACAATCTCCAAGTACATGTGGGAATAACGGAATTATGCATCTAAACAATGATTTTACTTTCTTATTTATTTACCGTAGACAGAATTCCCGTGTAACCTTTAGACCTACACAGTCCATCGAAATTTCAAAATTCTATTTCTCTGACAACAGCAATAATAATAATAATAATAATAATAATAATAATAATAATAATAATAATAATAAAGGGTTATTAATAAGAGATTCCACAGGAAAAAAAATCAGTCAATGAATCTCACTTACATGTTCGGCGTGCAGTAAAGTTTGAAATGAGCATGAAACCTGAAGCAAATCATTAAAGCTCTTCTTCCTAATCTCTCAAGTCCATTAAATAAAGTTTCCGAAAGACTCAGCTTTTCTTGGAATACACTGCAAAGTTTTCTCTACAGCATAGTGGGACCCAAAGTTCTCTGATCACACCCAGATATATGCTACGTTTTGCTGAATTTGTATCACATTAGAAACCAATAAATAAGTAAGTTACGACCTCTTAGAAGAGGAAATGGATGAATAAACTTCTGTGGTCTAGTCTGAAAAAGATTGGAGGCTTTTTTTCTTATTCTTTTACTGTTACTATGCATTTTAGTCGCCTTAAGTCATCGTTTTTTTGGAATAACTTCTTAAAGAACAGTCGAATCAGTAAGAGATTTTGGCTGAGCCTTATTGACAACCTGCCGTACTTTGTGTTAGCATAGTGCAGTACCAATAGTAAACAGTGAAGACAGTTTGTTCTTGAAAATGAGGAGAAATTCCAACAACGATGATACCAATCCGAACGAGTGACTTTGACGTCACGAAAACTTCACTATTAAGCCCCACCCACCCATCTCAATTGTCTTGTTTGTTGTGTTTTTTTTTCTTGAATTTCCACCCAGTTTCCAGACCCTTGAACACAGATTGAAAGGTTAAGGGAGGGCAGTGATGCCTTAGGGGACCTCGCACTTCAGGTGCTGTCAAAACTAATTTTGATCTGGCCATTCTTCTTTTATCTGCTACTTTGCTCTCCTTATTTGATGTCAGTGATTGAAGTGGTTGCTGCGCCACTGTAACTTTGTCAGTGATTGATTGATTGATCGAATCATTCATTCATTTTTTTTTTTTTAACTCGGTTTAAGACGTAAATTTCGTAAATTCACTGTCATTGAGGTTTTTTGCTTTTTTATTCTCCAATTAGCTGTCTTTCTGTTGCAGAGGTTTTGTTTTATTTTTTTTTTTTCTCTTTTCCTGTTGTTTTGACCCACACTGACACCCATCGGTGGTATTATTTTCAGTTCCGGTCTGGCTCTCTACATAATAATAATAATAATAATAATAATAATAATAATAATAATAATAATAATAATAATAATAATAAAAATAAAAATCGAGGTATGCACACGTTATCTTTTTTTATTTGAGAGTAACAGATAACTTGCAAGTGAAGGCTAATTGTGGTGCTGCTGAAAACAAAACATATTAGGAAAAAGACGTGCAGGAAAGGGTTGGGTGTGTTTTATTTATACTTCTTTGTAGACTATGAAAAGAGGTGGAGACGATTTTTTTATAATTAATTAAAAAAAAATACACAGTAAAGGATTTAATTATTTTAATCTACATCACTATCCGAAAACGAGTCATTCACGTCATCGCTGTGGAGGTCAGTGATGACGGGATCCACTCTTTCATGGATATTGTCCTGTTCCAGCACTCGTTCTCAAAGGCTGGGGATCGTCGAACCGCGCCCGCCCAAACCTCCTCAGTGACGCAAAGCCTGCTGGCTTCCTCCAGTCTCTCCTGTAGGTCAGCCCTAGTGAATCGGTGTAAGGAGGAGCGCATTTGGCGTTTCATCACCCCCCATACCTCCTCGGTGGTGTTAAGCTCTGGATGTGCGGGTGGCAGACGGAAAACTTCGCGGCCAACTCACGGACGACTGCTGCCAAGGCCAAGAGAGCAAGGTCTTCCTAATGGGGTGGAGTCGCCCTCCACCTGGGTAACTATGTAGGCGATGACGTATCTTAGAGGTACCTGCTCATTACGGCAATTCACCTGCTGACGCAGTAAGGAGGAAGACAAAGCTCCGCCTATATGGGGGATTTGGGGGAAGTGAGCAGACCTTCTCTTTCTCTTGGCCTTAACTGCAGCCATCGTCTCATGTAGCTAAACGAAGAAAACGGAAAACACCGAAAAACCACCAGACTCCTATGCTGCAAAAAATTCCTGTTCATATTGCCAATTACCTTACTATACTTTCAAGTTATTTATCTGTTACTTTCAGAAGAAAATATACAACATACACATCAATTTTGAAGTAAAAATCAAGGCTCAAGTGCCCGTATTTTCCGTGAGAGAGAGAGAGAGAGAGAGAGAGATGGGTGGGTGGAGCCTACAGTAACGTCATTGTTGCGTCACAAGGAGTTTCGTCTGAATTCCTATAATCGAAGTTGGAATTTCTCCTCATTTCAAGAACAAACTGCCATAACTGTTTACTTTTGGTACTGCACTATGCTAACAAATTAGGGCAGGCTGTGAATAAGGCTCTGCCAAATTCTCATACTGATCCGAGTATTCTGTAAGTTATCCCCCACTTAAGGCGAAAGTGAAATGCATAGTAGTCAACTATCAAAACTAAATTCTTTCTGTTTAAAAAAAAAAAGAGCCGTTCTATAAACAAAAGACTAATTTCGTCACTGATTTTTACTTCAACTCACCGGTCGCAATTATTTATTATATATCACTTCTAGGAAACATGAAGACAACCGTCTTGTACAGATTTTCTATCACGAAACAGATCAGTTTTAGCTCCATGAGAGATTTCTCTTGCATCTTGTGACCTTCACAGAACCTCCTTCACCTGAAGTGTTCTAAACCAAGTAAGTACCTGGTTGGAGCTTAGTTATAATATGATGTTTCTTTACCCTACTTTTCTTTCTATTCTATTCGAGACAGAGGACTTGCTGAATGAATCTTCTGTACACACACACACACACACACATATATATACATATATATATATATATATATATATATATATATATATATATATATATATATATATATATATATATATATATATATATATATATATATATATATATATATATATATATATATATATATATATATATATATATATATATATATATATATATATATATATATATATATATATTTTTTTTTTTATATATATAAATATACTGCTGTTCGCCCTCGTAACATTTGATTGTAAATAATATCAGCCTGACCAAGACCGGGAAAAGCCATTGTCCGCATTAGGAGCGTCTTCAGTTCAAACTTTAACATCCGTTGGAGAAAGGAATAGGTAGCATTTAGGCATTTAACCCCATAGGAGAAATTTCCATATTCAACTTTAAGAATAGGTGGTCCTAAAGTCCTTTTTTCCTTTCTACCTGTCTCTCGTGGCGAATGTTTTTAACAGAGCATAGACGCCTAAGGCATGACTGTAGGCCTGTTTTGACCCAGCGCCGGTCAGGGAACTTCAGAGAGAAACTAGCCGCCGTCTCGAGCAGACGTCTGGAAGGTGGCCCTGTCCCCGCCTTTGTCTATTATTTTATTAGTGAATGGTGGAGCAAGAAACACACACCCGAACTTCAGCACGTCCGTTGTAAATGCGCGCCAACGCTTCGTCATTAAGGTATAGTCCGTGTGCTGTTCGAACTTCGTCCATTCTTTTAACCTCTTTTCTGTATTTCCAACTCTCTTTGTTTTCTTCCTTCAGCCACCACTTAGGGTATATGTGTTTACGAAGTCTAGATTAAGCCTAATTATTATATTGTGAGCTTCAACCCCGTTATTCCAGTAAAATACCTAGGATTTAGGGTAAGCAAAATCAGGTTAAATCTCGATGCTTTGTATGCCTCGCGTCCGAATGTTTGGAAGAACCGTTGCGTTTAAAATCAAATTCATCTCAAATATTCTTGTTAAGGTTAATTACCCTTAACTGGCGACCTTTGGCTAATTAACGACTGTCTTTGAGGTTAACTTTTGGCTTCAAGTGGCAGGTTACGTGTAATCTTGGTTTGCAGGGCCATAAAAATTACGTAAATTGAATAATACATTATCAACCAAGACCCTCACACGTAACAATATATATATATATATATATATATATATATATATATATATATATATATATATATATATATATATATATATATATATATATATATATATATATATATATATATATATATATATATATATATATATATATATATATATATATATATATATATATATATATATATATATATATATATATATATATATATATATATATATATATTTCAGAAAAAATATAGCTGCTACAATTTTAAAGGACACATATGCATTTCATAGCTTCAATGCTTTAAGATGTGATGAAAGAATTTTTGGAGTGAGATGGAACTGACAGAGCCATCAGTTGTAAAATCTTTGTATTCAGCAAATAGTTTGATTCCTCAGCTATCTGCGTGAGAACCTCAGCAATATTGGCAGTCAGGTGATCTCCGAAGTGTTATGTATATTCGTGAGTACGTGCGTTAATTTGATCTAGATTATGCCAAAATCTGCCCTAAAAGTGAGTTTGATCGTTCATTAACGTGATAGAACTGCAGTTGTCTAGACGTAGCTTTGGAGGGGATCCAGGCTTTGAAACGGCAGATAAGGTAGAGTTTCAAATCTCTGTTTTTATGGGAGGAAATTGAACTTGTGATTTTTACCATGATTTTCTAATCATTATGAACTTTTGAACTGGTGTGGGAGATTTAATATGAATATTCATACCTCTTTTATATTATTATTTTGTTATGTTACGTTTGCCATATCTTGGCTATGCATTTTACACTTTCCATTAATGTGTTTTGCATTTCATATATTTTTGGGAGTTTTCTATCATGTTTAATTCTTTCGACAGATGTCTGTGGACTGGTTCGAATAACATGTGGTAGACTGTTTTTTTTTTTGACATGACTTTAGTTATTGATTTGGGGAGTATGTGTGATTTTGGATATTTTCAGGCTATTAGCCATAGTGAGACTTCTTTAATCAGAAGTGTTTTGCAGTTTAGAGTTTAGTTATCTGACTCGATAATTCATTTATTATGCATTTTAATCTTTGCTTTGTTTTATTCATTTCTTGTTGGGTTATTTGAATAATAAACCTATTTTTGTAGAAACTATTGTTTCTTTAAATAGTCCATTTAATTGCTTTGAGAGAATGAGTGAGGTCGGGTGGGTGAACTGAAAACGATGAGAGAGAGCGATCATTCAGTGAGAGAGAGAGAGAGAGAGAGAGAGAGAGAGAGAGAGAGAGAGAGAGAGAGAGAGAGGAGAGAAAAAGGATGCAAGTGTTATCATGAGTGAACTTTTCACGCCTTTTTTCCTGAAGAAGACCGTTAGGATTACGTTACGTACACTTTCAAAAAAATGTTAATTCTGTTCTTGTAACATATATATATATATATATATATATATATATATATATATATATATATATATATATATATATATATATATATATATATATATATATATATATATCCTATAATTTCTTGATTAAAAATTCTAGTTTCAGTTACTAGCTTGACACTAAATTTCTTGAGCAATATGTTATAGTTAATTTATTTTTATTCACAAGTTGATGCTGATTTTTCCTTTACTTTCTAGATTACCCTATCCATGAATTACGATTTTAGTGTCCTTTTCATTCATATAGTTATTTGTTTCTACGTTTTTTTATTTACATGTATATGTACATTCTTCGTTAGCACAACCGATGCAAAGTAACTCTAGATCACTTTCCCCGAATTAAAAAGGAAAAATCGTAACGCCTTTTTTATTCAACCCTAACTCGCTTCATATACATTGTTAAATTACTTCCTAACAGGTCCTGTTATTTCCTAAACATTCCAAACCCTTTCTATTGACGTATGATACTTTGCTTCGTTTCTACCATTCATCAAAAATTTCAATAAAATCTAGATGTGAATATCTTCAGCCAGGTAATTAACACATTATTAAACAGTTAACGGTAAATATAGCAAAGGATATTAAACAATAAAGTCAAGATATTGCAACCAAGACAGCAGGAAGAATAAGCAACATGTCTTTAATCTTTTCTTTTCAGGAGATCATTTGCCTTAAATTTTCCTCCCCTCTCGGTATTACCAGATCCATCTTAACATTTTTAGGAATTACCTAAACGGATATTAAAAGTTTTTGCCCCATTTTCTATTAGACGATAATGTTTCCAACCATTTTAAGGTAAAACAATACTTATTTTGTTACGTCTTTCCTCCATTCCCGTAGTTTGGATGCAATGAAGAAGTTACCAGCGATTTTATCTGTAGTTATGGAACAAACAATTGCTTTCGGTGTACAAACACATACATACACTATATTTATATATATATATATATATATATATATATATATATATATATATATATATATATATATATATATATATATATATATATATATATATATATATATATATATATATATATATTTTTACAAATATTACTGCTGTTCGCCTCGTAACTTTTGATTGTAAAAATATCAGCCTGACTGAGACCGGGAAAAGACATTGTCTATATAGGTGCGTCTTCAGTTCAAACCTTAACGTCCGTTGGAGAACGGGATAGGTAAGTTAGGCCTTTTACCCTATAGGAAAATTTCCCTATCAGCCTTAAGAATAGGTGGTCCTAAGGTCCCTTTTTCCTTCCTACCTGTCTCTTGGCAAATGTTTTTAACAAGAACGTGGACACCTGGGGTGACTGTTTTTTTTGACCTAGGCCGGTCAGAGAACTTCAGAGAAACCAAGCTTTCGGAGAGATAACACGTCCAGTTGGACCTCTTCCCCCTTTCTTTGTCTATTATTCTATTAGTGAAGTGAAGAAACAATTGCAAGAACTCCACGTCGGTCGTTGATGCGCACAACGTTCGTCCTAAGGTAAAGTCGCTTTTTGTTCAAAACTTCGCCCGTTCTTTTATCCTTTGTTTTCTGTATTTCAAATTTCCTTTGTTCCCCTTCAGCCACCACTTACGGTATATGTGTTCACGAAGTCTAGATTAAGCCTAATTATTATATTGTTAGCTTCAACCCCCGTTATTCCAGTAAAATACCTAGGATTTAGGGTAAGCAAACTCAGGTTAAATCTCGATGCTTTTGTATGCCTCGCGTCCGAATGTTTGGAAGAACCCCGTTGCGTTTAAAATCAAATTCATCTCAAATATTCTTTGTTAAGGTTAATAACCCTTAACTGGCGACCTTTGGCTAATTAACGTCTGTCTTTGAGGTTAACTTTTGGCTTCAAGTGGCAGGTTACGTGTAATCTTGGTTTGCAGGGCCGTAAAAATTACGTAAATTGAATAATACATGATCAACCAAGACCCTCACACGTAACATTGGCGACCTTGCCAGGATCCAGAAAAAAATAAATAAAACAAAACCAAAAGATAATTTAGGCAGGGAAAGATAGGCCTTAGTTAGGAGTAATACCATAACAAGTTCTTATACAAATACCTACTATAAAAATCATATAAAGAAAATTTAAAATTTTGACGATAAACTTTTGTGACGTCGGCTCCCAGGAAAATTAAGATAATAAAGTAATCCCTAAGGAAGCCAAGACGACGCATCTATATCATTTTATTAAGATCCATGCCATTGTGCATGTATAAAATCTTTGTTTACATGTTCTCAAGCAGCAAGAAATTCGCTGATTGAAAATCTCTCTCTCTCTCTCTCTCTCTCTCTCTCTCTCTCTCTCTCTCTCTCTCGTCATTCAAGTAAGCATTCCTAACCTAAGTGTACGTGACCCTCTTCAAAGAAAGAACGGCCGACACTAGGCTAATTAATTCGAATACTTTAACCAAATAAAAGAAACACCTCTGTCCCACAATAGATGAGGACAAGTTAAGAGTAATTACGATACAGTGATAAACTGTCGGTCACGAGTGAGGCCTGCTATCCAGACCGAAGCAAACAGTAGTTTTCACCCTCTGAAAAAAAAAGAAGGGGCCAGCACTGGGGCCGGTACTGGGACCAGCCACTCACGAGGATCTTTAAAGGAAAAAAAAAAAGAGACCCAAATTCACTTTATTCCACAGTGCCAATAATTTGCAGCACTGTCATCCCTGGAATAGCTTACTTCTCTATCTCTCTCTCTCTCTCTCTCTCTCTCTCTCTCTCTCTTACCTTCCCTTTCTCTCTCATTCGATTGTTGCACTCTGCAGGGGGTGTAGAGTGCCTTTCCTCCCATATAGCCTAGTTGGACTCCAGTAGAGGGTCCCTAGGAACACATTGGCACCATAAGTGCCACTAAAGAAAACAAAAGGGAACACAGAAGAGAAGGTTCTTCTGGGACCTAACCTGCACCAGTGCCTAGGGATACTGAGTGCCACCAGTGTGACCTGTACACGGCACACCCAAACTACAGTGCCACTTTTGAAAGGGTGCCACGTCATTGAAGAGACACTTCCTCGCTGCCCAAGTACGCCCGTCGACCCGGTTAGACGCCCTTCCCCACCAGAACCATGGCAGCAGAGCATTATAAAACCTTCCTGGGGCTGGGGGGACGGCGGCAGGTCTCACCGGCTCGAACTTACCACCTGGGTTAAGGAGCAAGTGGACGACTTGGCCAAGCGGGAGAAGGAAGAAAGACTCGAGCAGAGGAAGTATGAAGCCGAGCAGAGGAAGTATGAAGCCGAGCAAAGGCAATATGAAGAGGAAAGAGAAGAAAGAAGGAGACAGCATGAGTTAGCCTGCAAGGAAACTGAGTTAGCCCTAAAGGAGAAGGAGCTCGAGCTTGAGAGAGCGAAAATGGAGAATGCCGGGTTATGGCTAGCCATCAAGCCTCCAGTCCTACACCTGCTGCATCAAACGCTCCAATTTCGAGCATCAATTCCCTAGTCCCCAAGTGGACTGAGGACGAGCCAGAAGCATGGCTGGAGGAGATCGAGGCTCTTTTCGATAACTACAGCACCACGGAGACGGAGAGAGCCTTAATACTAGCCAAGCATATGGAGGGAAAAGCCAAGGCAGCGCTTGCTCACAGGAGAAGAGCCAGAGAGGCAACATGGCGGAAGTTCGTAGAGTCATTACAAAGGCCTACGAGATAACCCCAGAAAAATGGAGACAACGGTTCCGAGGTCTTGCCAAGGAAGTCGGCTGGTCTTGGACAGAATGGGCATGTCACAAAACCCAGTCCGGTACGCACGCTGGTGGTTCGACTCCTTGGCCTGCACGACGTTTGAGGATCTCTTCAACCGGACCATGCTAGAAGACCTCTTCCAATGTGTGCCAGGGCCCTTGAGGTATATCTTAACGATAAACAGCCCTCCACACTTATGGAAGCTTGTCGCATGGCTGATTCGTGGAAACCTTCAATCAGTCGCATAGCACCTCTCAGAAGCGAATCATCCCTCCGGCCTACCTCTCGAACTCCACTCGCCTGAAGGATGGACTGCCTAGCAAGACCATATGCAACTATTGCAAGAAGGGGGCCACGCTGAAGCTGAGTGCCGATACAAACTCGGCACTAATAAGCAGCCTAACCCTACCAGCCAGGACTCCACTCCCGATTCATCCGCTCAGCCCTCTCCTCCAACAGTTACTGCAGGCCACCGAGCCCATCCAAAAGGCCCGTGCAGATCCTGTGGGGCTGCTAGCCACTACAATGCTGGATCTCCGGCCTGTCCACATCATGTCCCCACCACCAAATTTGTCAACCTAATCAGCACTTCATTTTCTGCTGCTGGTCCGCACCGGATCCTTTACCCCGAGAGACTGGAAACCCAGTTCATCTCGGTGGCCCCTCTTCAGAGCACTAGCCTGCCAGTGACCCTTCCGGTCACAGTAGACACTGCGGCAGATATTAGCCTGATCGCCAGGGCCCAAGTGCCAGCCGGTGCCATGGTTGACGAAGAAACCCGGTGGGAAATGAAGTGGATAGAGGCCACACCATCACCGTTCCTACTGTCCAACTCCAGGTTATGACACCTTGGGGCACGATACCCCACCGCCTCGGCGTGGTAGGTGGAAATTCGGCCCGGAGTGGCCTTCTTGTTGGGTCGGGATCTTCTCTGCGGAAGCCCGTCACCAACGCCACTCCGCAGCCACGCTACCTCCTCCACGGAGGCCCCAGTTGTAACTCCCAAAATGACAAACCTCCACCTTCCGCCCACCAAAGTGGTCCGCGGAAGGGCGCCACCCAACCCATTTCAGGCCTAGCCCTCTCCAATCGCGAAGGGCTGGCCCACCAAGAGGTCCTCCCCCCCCGAAGAGAGATTCAGGAGGAGCAGTACCGCTGCAGGGCGTGCAAGCGGGCAGACCACTCCACAAATTGGGAGGCTGCCCAAGCAAGCAACGCCCAGCGGACGCCCCCGAACAAAACTCTAGGAGAGGCTACGATCTCCCTGCTGGGGCAGGAATCTCTGCCGCAGCCAAACCCAAGTCGTCCGAGAGGTATTGCACCTCCGGACCCCTTGTCAGGCATGCCTGACCTCAACTGCTGCCAGTGCCACTTGCGAGCACTGAGCAGTGCCAGACTCCGTCCGCCACGGACGTTGAGCTACCAATGGAAAAGGCCCTATGCCGGGTCTAAATCATGAGGCGAATCCTCCTCCGGGAGATTTAGGATTCCCATGCAGTTGATCATCGCGACTGGAGAGCCTCCAGCACCCGAAACTTCTTCTTTGCAAATTTGAATCCAGGGGATGAACCCTGGAAGATCGAAATGGTACCCCTTCCTTGAAGACCAGGAACTGGCATCCTCGGACGCAGAAGTCGAGATCGCTCTCGCTCGGTTGTCGCAGCAGCCGGAGTAGGGAGTCCTCCCGCAGCTTTTGCAGTTGCCCCTGACTTCGCGCCCGCTAGCCCTTCTGGCCTGTCCCCGGAGTCGGTGCTCTCATCACCTGCTAGGCCAGCTACTGATAGGCCTTGGAGGAAACCGAAGAAGAAGAAGAAGGGGCGGAAGAGAGCCCAGTAGTTGCCGAGCTATCGCTCATCCTGGCACTAGTGCCCTCTCGGCACAGTGCCCTAACATCTAAGAGTGATCCTGGCCCCTTGCCCAGAGAAGGTAGCCAGTGTGATCTCTTCCTTTATTTGTACCTAGCCTAGGCCACCTTAAAGTACGGTACATCAATTCAGTAGCCTTGTTCTTTCCACTTACCACCGAGCCGCAGTAATCATGTAAGTAGCCTAACTAATTTCAGTAATCTTAACTATTGTGAAACTGAGCCACGATGCTCGTGACACGCATGGCCTAAGACCTCAGTGAGGCACCCATTTATCATATGAGGCAACCCTCATGAATTAACTAGTAAATTTTAATTGTATTAAACATAAACCATGTTGTAATTTAGTTAGAATATTAACTCTTATGTTGGTGCTACGGTCGGGTTAGGATAGGTTAGGCTAGGGAATATCATAGAATGTACCACTAGGCTAGGTCTAAAACACATCATGATTGTAGGAGGTAGCCTATAATAACCGTGAGCACCTTCCAGTACTATTAGAATTAGGTAAAGTAGTGAATATAGCTCATATCCTATCTAGGGTTAGGTAGTTCTGTAGCTAGGTAGGCTAACCAGGACTAATCTGCTCAGGGGAAGGAGAGTAACCTACGAGAGGCGAACAGCTTGCTTAGTATAGACCTTCACGCCCGAAAAGGGAGTGAAGGCCCTCTTAAGGGGGGGAGCTTTTACAAATATTACTGCTGTTCGCCCTCGTAACTTTTGATTGTAAAAATATCAGCCTGACTGAGACCGGGAAAAGACATTGTCTATATAGGTGCGTCTTCAGTTCAAACCTTAACGTCCGTTGGAGAACGGGATAGGTAAGTTAGGCCTTTTACCCTATAGGAAAATTTCCCTATCAGCCTTAAGAATAGGTGGTCCTAAGGTCCCTTTTTCCTTCCTACCTGTCTCTTGGCGAATGTTTTTAACAAGAACGTGGACACCTGGGGTGACTGTTTTTGACCTAGGCCGGTCAGAGAACTTCAGAGAGAACCAAGCTTTCGGAGAGATAACACGTCCAGTTGGACCTCTTCCCCCTTTCTTTGTCTATTATTCTATTAGTGAAGTGAAGAAACAATTGCAAGAACTCCACGTCCGGTCGTTGATGCGCTGGCGTTCGTCCTAAGGTAAATTCGCTTTTGTTCAAAACTTCGCCCATTCTTTTTATCCTTTGTTTTCTGTATTTCAAATTTCCTTTGTTCCCCTTCAGCCACCACTTACGGTATATGTGTTCACGAAGTCTAGATTAAGCCTAATTATTATATTGTTAGCTTCAACCCCGTTATTCCAGTAAAATACCTAGGATTTAGGTAAGCAAACTCAGGTTAAATCTCGATGCTTTTGTATGCCTCAAGCGTCCGAATGTTTGGAAGAACCGTTGCGTTTAAAATCAAATTCATCTCAAATATTCTTTGTTAAGGTTAATAACCCTTAACTGGCGACCTTTATTAATTAACGTCTGTCTTTGAGGTTAACTTTTGGCTTCAAGTGGCAGGTTACGTGTAATCTTGGTTTGCAGGGCCGTAAAAATTACGTAAATTAAATAATACATGATCAACCAAGACCCTCACACAAAACAATATATATATATATATATACATATATATATATATATATATATATATATATATATATATATATAAATATATATATATATATATATATATATATATATATATATATATATATATATATATATATATATATATATATATATATATATATATATATATATATATATATATATATATATATATATATATATATATATATATATATATATATATATATATATATATATAATGTGTGTGTACTGTATATCTTAAAGTATATATATATATATATATATATATATATATATATATATATATATATATATATATATATATATATATATATATATATATATATATATATATATATATATATATGTATATATATGTATATATATATACACACACACACACACACACACATATATATATATATATATATATATATATATATATATATATACATAGACTTGTTTTTCTTGCACTATGAAAAAACAGGGAAACAGGAGATAACCCTGACTGATATCATTAATGTTCAGTCAAAATGAATCAAAACCCTATAACAACGAAAAAGAATAAAATAGAATAAAGTGAAAAGAAAGAGGTCGGTATTTATCGTTAAATTAATCTTTTCCGAAACCAAACAATTTATCAATTGACATATTTCCAATGGTAATAAAAACTCTATTTTTTTCTGGAATTCTTATTAAAGAATAAACTTGAAATATATATCGTACATATTATGTGAATGTTCAATCTCAGCTTTAAAAGCTAACCGCTCCAGTTTCAGTACAGGAATTATATACGCTTTAAGTAGATAATTACCTTCGTAATCGGATTACTACTCTCTGATTTCGGTGTCGCTTCGAAAACTTTTACTTCACCAGCTTTCTGAAAACGAAATGGCTGAACTATCTGTATATTCAGTCGTACTTGTACTCTAAATTGGTAACAGTTTTTATTTAAACAAACTTTTTAATAAATTTGTTTACTGCTCTTGTTTCTTCAAGAAATCATCTTGCACTTAATCTGTTTCAGAAAATGAATTCTGATACCATTATATATACGGAAAAGACCGCTGAAGTCAACAAAATTGTTTTACGAGAATCAAAATTAATGTCTTTAATGGAAACTTGAAGTTTTACTCAGGTAGTACAAGAAAAATCTAGCAACGATGAGCATCTAACACGGAAACAAATACGTCTTTATGCGCTATGGACCAATGAGGTATGAGAATTACTTGTCCGCGTATACATCTTTCTCACCATACACTTTAAAAAAAGGGTTTCACAACTCTCATTACATAAAAAAAAAAACCATCAAGGGTGTTTTATAAGTAATTTAATGTTTTGTTTTTCATAGGCATAATTCTAATTTTGAGCAAAGCGCAGGGTTTTGGAACATAACAGTAACGGAAGATTCTTGCAAAAATGAGGAGTCCTGAGATAAAAAAAAAAAAAAAAAGTTTTGCATAAAATGCGTTAGACGATTTCAGAGTCTGAAAATGCCCTATCTCCCTTATTTATAAAGGCACTGTGTTAATTTTTTTTTTTTCAAGATGATCCTTAGGGACTGGAGATCGCGTTCCAGGTTTTTTGTTTGATAAAATAAATATTAAGAAAAAATACAGGTTAATTTCAAAATTGAACGAGTTACAGGTTTCCCAAATTTGAAAAACTTTTAAACAATTTTTCTGCATTCTCAAGACACACATCGTTCTCCGAAGCATTAGCGTTGATTACTTCTTGCTCGGATTGACTAAGGTGAGTGCCAAGTATTGTTAGGGCAAATACTAAATGGTAATCTTGGTCTTCTCTTTGAGCCTTTGTTGCTGTCATTTTATATCTTTCCTACCTGCAATTGGCTTAGTACCTTTATAGTCATTTATCTCATTTTGTATGTACATTGAAGGATTTTTCTTGTCCTTCCAGTGGTTCGGAAGCTCTACTTAGGGGAGTTAAGGATGTGCTTAATTGTTTGTACAAAGTGGTAAGCCAGTGTTTTGTTTTCATTGTCACAACGAGGTGTAAAATCAGGATTAACCTCTGTAATTATGGTAACTTATGAGGGCTTTATATTATATTTCAGGATATGATTATCCAGCCTTGTTATGGTTATCTGGCTTAAACTTTTCCTGGCCTTGACCTTCTCATAGTTAAGGTAACGATTGTTAAACCCAGTGTAATTGCTTCTTATGTTCACATTCTTCTTATAAAGAAAATAATCATAATATCAAGGCTATAACATTTACATATATCATTATTCCCAATACAGGTATGGAGGAGAAGCTGATCCTTGAAGAGGAAGAGCCCTGAATTATGCACTTTAGCATTTCACTTTATTAACTAATAATAAAATACTTAAATATTTCGAAGTGTATGAATTAACTTCCCCTTTACACCATTGATAACAAGGTGATTGTACAGTTTTTCAGCTTAACCCTACCGTATATTGGGATTCGCGATAATGTCACGGAAATGAAAAAGATGAAGTTGAATCTGCTTAAATGTCTTATGCCAACCCCTTAGCACTACCTACGGAATGGAAAACGTTAAGTACAAACGCGCATTCAGAAAATTATTTTAGATGCTACGGACCTCTCTCGGTATTAAGAAACGTGCTCTAAAATTTCTGCATTTCAAAATTACTCTTTCAATGAATATTAATAATATGGTAACGATTTGCCGAGCAAATAACAAACAATGCAAAATTTTGATAAAACTTTCCATTAACAAATGAAAATGAAAGAAACCCAGTCATATCTAATAAAAAAAACCAACAAGCAAAGCTGTAACATCAGGAATACCTCAATAGAGTAAAGTGCAATGCACATGCGGGAACAAATTTTTTTTAACTAAACAATATAAAAGACAACCTAATAAAACTGACTAAATAAAAAAAATGTTTTATCATTACAAAAAATAAAATAGTGTTTTAACACTCACCAATACCGAGATGGTGCAGCACATCCTGAAAATGACAAAAATAAGAAGATTAATATTGATACTGTATTTAACACTGAAAAATATTATTAAGGCTAATCATTGTCTCCCAATTGAAGCTATTTTTTCCACTCGATCCCTTGTTGATCTCTTGAGGACAAGAAGACTCTAGTCGTTGCCGTATTCCTGAGCAATGCGCCGGTGGACAACAGAGGTTCCGGGGGAGAGAGGAAGGACTAGGTATGCATAATGCAAGAGGTTCCATCAGGGTCCTTGTCCGAGGATTCGTCCTGCCCTTCTCTTGACCCTCTCGCCCACTATAGTGGCAAGGCTTTCCTTTGACCTTTACTTCAAACAACGTAATCCTCATGGACGACTGGTCACAAAGGTCATGGTCTTCCTTCGTGTAAAACGCCCCTCAGGAATTTCATTGCAACTACTTTCTTGGGCCACTTCTTCAAGGATGTTGCAATTTCTAGTGTATACAAGTGATATGGTTGTTGGCCTGGAAAACAAGATTGTTCAGTATGCTGATGATGCAACACTTGTGGGCTTAGTGAAGTATCCACTTCTGAGAAATGAAGCTGCCCTCAGCCTCAATCGGGACATGGACAGGATCAGGGAATGGTGCAGTTGGTGGGGTATGAGGTTGAACTCCAGTAAAACTAAAATACTATTGATTAGCAGATTTAGTACAGATTTCCCACCCCATCCTCTCCTTCAGGTGGATGGAACTTTGCTGAATGAGTCTGAAGCTTTAACTATTGTAGGTGTAACTTTCACTCACATCTTACTTCTGAGAAATATCTAATGAAAGTTTCAGCAAATGCCTCATGAAAGTTAGGTACTGTTCTCCGGTGTGGATTTCTGCTTCCGCCAGAGATTTATCTCTTAGTGGTTCGTGGTGGTAGGTTTCTCTTTCCTAATAGTAGCAGTTATGACTTGGACCATCGACGAATGGTCTCTTGTTTGTCACTTTTTCATAAGTTATATTTCAACAGAGATCTTTCACATTCACAATTGACCCGTGATCCCTTTTATCTGCCGGGAGCAACCAGATTCGCTGAACAGCAGCACCAATATGCAGTAAATGTGCCTCGCTGTCGAACTTCTCAGTTCCAGAGGTCCTTTATTCCTCACACCACTGGTCTGTGGAACAGCCTCCCAGGGGTTGTTGTGTAGTTGCAACTTCAGAAGTTCAAGCTTTTCCTCTTCCTCTCTTAAATTTTGCTTTCCAACCACTCCAACTCGCGCTTTCCACCTGTCTTTAGAGCAGAATGGCCGAGAGTCCCCCAGTGCTTGGCTTCACAGCCTCAATTCAGTTTTGATCCTTGAAGCAAGGCGAGATAAAACACCAATGTTTGAGACCTTTCGTGTCTGTTCACTCTCTTCAGGAACGCTTACGATGAAAACTTGGGACGTTTTTATGTGGTTTTATGTGACAGCGATATCCGAATCGTATCCTCCCTAGCTGGATATAAATCACAAGCCTTCATCTATGTGTAGCTGCTTTTTTTCCCGTCCCTTTTCGGGATAAAAAAGATAAAAGTGATTAAGAACTGTAAATGATGGAAGATTTAAAGAACTGGGCAATATTTGCGCCACCACAAAACCTTACTTTTACCACTGTATGAATTCTGATTCATGCAACACTTATTTTTAATCTTACTTGTTCATAAACTAATTTTTGTTTCATTGTAAATACGCATATAGGCCTACATACAATGAGCAATTACATTTAAATAATTCTCAAAATTTTCATTTAAGTTTTTATTTTAATCTATATCCCACTTATGGCGCGTCCACATTACAGTGCAACAAGATGTCGTACCATTCTGTATAAATTTTCTTCTACAATATTCCTAGTGTGGAAAATCTATTGCAACCTTTAGTTCTGAAAACTTCTTGACTCTAGTCTTCGGTATGCTTTACTGTAACAATATGCTTTACTGTAACAAATCTAAGTACTGTCAATTTTTTTGCTGGATGCTTTTAATTTAAGCTTTAGTGAGGCAATGACAAGGTGCGTATCATTGCCCGACCTCTGCTCCTCTATAGATCTTCAACATTCCTCATTATTCTTTCTATTTCTTGATTAGCTGCTACAGGATCTATTTGTGTCTATGACTGTCATTTGGATTAGTCCAAGTTTTGTTAATCTTAGTCCTTTTGCTGGGAAGAATGCTTCCAATTACCAAATCTTCTGCACAAGAACCAATAAATTCTACCCCAAATTCGTCTGCTGTATCTGAGGATTGTTTTGTCCATTAATCCTTCATATCTCCACTCTTACGGTCATCTCCAGTATTCAAATCACCAACAACAATTCTCATATCTCTGGTATTTCCTAGTCTACAACATTCCACATATATATAAAAAAAATTTGTGTTATTTCCTTGGAATTCATTCGTTAATGCAACACTAATAATTGGATGTTTTGATAACAAGCTTGCCTGCAATCATCTACGGTTCGCTGCGCTTATCAGGGCCCTTTTCTGAATTTGGTGTTAACGACATAGTTACTCCTCTCTACCAGGTCCATCCGTTCCTCCTGAACAAATATTCACTTTATTTCCATCCAATCTCTCCTCCAAACAACTTCTCATGAATTCATTTTCAGTCTATTTTATCTTTCCAGTTTTATTCAGGTTCTTACATCCTAATTTCGAATCTTCAGCTTACCTAAAGTATTTAAAAACCCGAGGATTCTTAGCAGCATCAGCACTCTTGACTAATGGCCGTTTCCAAATTGGGCCTATCCATTTACGAGGTAGAACTCATGAAGGATTTATTGGCTAAGGATAGACAGTTCCTTGTATGGTCCAGTTCCTAGCTGAGTGAGGCCTGCGACCCCTGCCATTCACCAGGCGTCCAGGGTTGAAGCCAAAGAGAGAGAGCAAAAAACACCTCAATCCTGTCCACTGATTTTTAGTGCTCCTCCTGAACAAGGCCACACTTTTCGATTGACAGTTTAACCTTTACTTAATGAGGCGTCAACATACAAGCAACAAACATGTGCTGGTACTCTAAGCTTCGGGCCCTAAACGAGGCACTGTCATCTGGTCCAGGTGGATTCTGCGCATGTTAAGGGGAAGGAGCGTTACAGTAAGATTGTGAAACCAGGGATTTCACGAAACCCCTGAACTTTTCAGTTAATTCGTGAAATCACCCATTCACTTAGGAACATTTGATCCCTGAGGGAATAGTACTAAACATGGCGAAACAGTGATTCATCTACACTGTTTCGCAGGACCATTGACCTATAAAATAGGCACATAATCGTCCAAAATTCGAACGAGATGATTACACCATAACATTGTATAAGTATAATTACATCATTTGGCAGGTGTTTTGGCGTGTTTGCGCGCGCGCAAGTTTCAATGTCACGGACTTTAAAATGTCAAGTAGGCTTTAAATGCAGCTGTCAAACCAAGAGGCATCGGAATGTTTTAGATTTTTCGCATTTTGGGTTGTAGTTTTCATTTTTACTCGTGGCTTTCCTTTCCCAGTGCGTTTGTCCGTGAAGGTTTCTCATACTCGTTGCCTAGCATCCATTTGACCTGAGATGCTTTTCATACCAAAACAAACACACGTTTTTGTTGACCAAGTTTTGAAGGCACTGCTGAAGGAAAATAAGCATTTTTCGTTGTTACTTACTGAATTTGAAGTGCACATTAATTCTATATGTGTCTCACATTATCATAAACATGCCTAGACCAACAAAACGTGTGAGACATTGCCGAAATAACGCACATTTTGGAGGAAAAGCTGCTAAAAGAAATCGAGAATCCAAGTGTGAAAATTCTAATGGCAATTCAGTAAGTTCATGAGTTCTTCGTAAATCTCTGTTTACGAATGAAAGTTTATATCCAGTGACAGATACTCCTTTATTAGCAATGAATATCTTGGGAGTGTTGTAAAACGGATGGCCTGTCCTTTTGCTTCGAAAATAACACTAAAGTGGAAGTAATTTCGAAATCTTGATTCAAGAATATTTGTGAAATGTAACGCCTGTGAAAACATTATCAGTGATGACAGTGGCAGCAAATCTTTTCTACCAGTAACATCCATGCTTATGTATAACCATGTTGCTGGGCTTAGGCTATAATGGATTCACAAAATTATGTGAGTGTTTGAGTTTGGAAAAATGCCTTCAAAACTTACAAAAGGTATTCAAGTCATGTTACTGAGATAGCTATTGCTAAAGTAAAATCTTTTTCTTATGAATACTAAAGAATTGTTTAGATATTATGAAAATGAATTGGGAATTACACCAGTAAATGGTATACTGCCAGTGAGTGTGTCATTTGATGGCAGTTGGCAAAAGAGGGGACATATGTCGCATTATGGGTTTGGAGCTGCAATTGAGAGACATACAGGGTTGTGACAGATTATGAAACTCTAAGTAACTGTTGTGAGACATGTATTTCTCATAAAAGAAAACTGGAAAGTAAAAAGATAAATGATGAGAAATATAGAGCTAATGGCAGCTCACAAGCACAAGTGCAACATGAACTATAGTAGGAAGAGTGGAGGTATGGAGTGGAGTGCAGCCGTACGAAAAACATCAAAACAAAAAAAAACTTGAAGGTAAGGGAGGCAGCAATCCACAAAAGGGGAACGAGGCAGGGAACCAGCAGTTCCCGCAAAACCATCACTAACGTCACAATATATATATATATATATATATATATATATATATATATATATATATATATATATATATATATATATATATATATATAAAAACCAACTGAAGAATCGTCGCGAAATTAACACTGGCATTCTGCGAGCCCTGAGTTCTTTATTGTTTTATGCAAATAGCCATTCTGCGATCTCGGAATGGAACCGTTTATTATTTGATTTTGTAGTTTTATGCAGCTGTAACCGTCCCGTATCGAAAGCAACCAAAAACATACTAATGACGTCAGCGTGGCGAGATCTAGGAAAATAACACTGTTTAGTCATACGAGCGACTCTGTTTTCGGGGAGACAACTGAGACGATGCTGCGTAATTTAAGGAATTGCTTAATAAAACAGCGCGGGAAATTTAAATAGACGATATAATTGTCGCTAAGCGGCACTAATGAGTTTTTTCACGCTTGTTTGGTTGTTTTTGTTTTTCTTTATTTACAGATGTTTGATTTCCCTGCAGAAATGGCGAAGTAAGAATTGAAAAATTGACAGAACATTAAAATCTCCAGTAGGTGCGCAACAAATAATCTTATCAAATATTCTTAAAATATATACATAGCAAACCAAACATTTTTGAAATATTCATATTACTTTAGCTGAAATTATGGATGGGATTTATGATAGTCTCAAGTTATTCAGCTTAACTGGCCCAGTTTCATAACAAAAATGCAAAATGATTTCTATGTACTAACAGTTATAATGAGTGACTTTGGGCAAAGAAATATATGAATAAATAGTTATCAAGACATACACAGGTTAACTGACACTTCTTTTATGGAAAAGTTATGAGATAATGAAACATAAAAGCAGGAAGATTGAGACAGACAAGTAATTACTTTTCTGGCCAGACAGACAGACTAACGGAAATAGTAGAGAAACTCCGTCTGCCGTCTCTGCACCTCACACGGTGCACTGTAGGCGTTACTTGGTTATTTCCAGCGTCCCTTCGGTCCCTAGCTGCAATACCTTTCATTCCCTTTACTGTACCTCCATTCATATTCTCTTTCTTCCATCTTACTTTCCACCCTCTCCTAATTTTCATAGTGCAACTGGGAGGTTTTCCTCCTGCCTCTCCTTTAAAATTCATTTACTTTTCATTCCCCTTCAGCGCTCAGTGACCTCATGGGCCCCAGTGCTTGTCCTTTGGCCTAAATTTTATATTCCATGCCACTCCCATGAAACAGACAAAGCCATAAGTGAACTTTCACAGGTAGATCTACAGTTAAACGAATATAGACAAGTTAATTACACTCTTATGAAAACGAAACCGGGATCTAAAATCGAAATCGATTTTCATAGCCATGGGACTATGCAGTATTTAAGAAGCCAATAGTGAGAGAGAAAAAAGATATTAGGGAGAAGCGAAAACAAGCGAAGACAGCAGTGCGCAGAGTCATCCTCAGTCTGAAATGGGGAAATTCAAGCGAGCTAAACCTTTAGCGCTGTCATAGGATTTGCGTTGGAGAGAGGTTAGCAGGACGTCCGGCCAGAATTATCGCTCTGTTTTCCTACTTCTTCTTACTAGTCCTATGCAGCAGCCACAGCGGTGGGAAGAAGAGGAAAAGTAAATGCAAAACGCTGTGGGAAGGGAAATATGAGATTTATGCTAATTTGTTGTTGTTCAATATTTGAAACAGAAAACTTATGTTTTCCTTCTGTAGGAAATAGCAAGTAGCTGGGAAAATGTATACTGATAATTAAGAGAGAGAGAGAGAGAGAGAGAGAGAGAGAGAGAGAGAGAGAGAGAGAGAAGAAAATAATTTCATAAGTAAAAAATTATATAATAAACCAAACCTATTTACCGTCAACAATTATTCCATTTTCGTCATTGACTGACTGACTGATTATGAAATTTAGGTCTTGAAGACCAAGCGCCGGAACCCATCAGGATCATTCAGCGCCGTAATGAAGGTGAAATATACAGTATAAATTAATGATAACATTGATAATGAATAGGTGAATGATGGCATACTAGTAAAATTCAGTGATGATATTAGATAAAAACAACAAAAAATAAATATCTATTAAACTTTTATATTCAAAACATATACTTAGCATATAAAATAAATATGACTAAAATCTTTATTAAATATACTGAAACCATATCTCATTAAAATAAGCAGATTCTTTCAGATAACCCATAAGGTCATCTACCTCAAAGTTATCATTTAAAATTTCTAAAATAGTCTTCCCAGCTAGTAAATACTTTGCCTAAAGCGATCAAATTTAGGACAGCGCACCAGCATGTCCTCAACGGATAACTGACCACCACAGTGAACACAAACTGGGGCACTGGCTCCCTTTAAAATATAGCTATGAGTGAAACGGGTATGGCCAATCCTAAGCCGTGTTAGGATGACTTCAAATCTTCAGTTACGATTAAAACCCGAACTCCAAAAATCGATACTTTTCCCAATGTTTCTGTACTTCCAATCTGTAGATAAAATGGGGAAGTCCATCTCGTGATGTTCTCCTAATTCCAATAATTAATTTAAATAATCTGATAATTATACTGAATTACATTTATACAGTTGTAATCTACTTGTGTAAAGACACAGGTAGAGTACAACCGTGATGCCTTGCTGGTGGGTCACACCTTCAAATAACTCGTCCACATCCAGAAGTCAGGTGAATGTCGCTGATTTCTAAGAAACTTCACCATTTGGACATCATCAGAATGTTTACAAAGCCTACATGTCAGATCAAAGTTGCCGTTCACATTTAGGTAGTTTTTATTTTTTTTAAATTTCAGCATAATGGATTGTTTAAAGGATTACCGTCGCCTATCATCACACGTGATCATCAAAACTCGTTTAGATAATTCTGATATTGCTACAGAGTTAGATTTTCATGACTAGAGCCGTTTCTACATGTGGCCTTTTTTTTTTTTTTTTTTTACACAATGCAATACCGTTTTACAATGACAGGGATTTTGTATCAATATGCGATACCCATGTTTGACTGCCATTCCACGATCTGTGTTGACGATCGAGTTATTGTATACTTTTATGTTGTATTAATTCATCTTCAAAATCTCAGTTGTCAAAAATTAGGTAATCAAACGTATTTCCAGACAGTTCCTTTTTTATTACGAAATGTTTTTGTTCTTTGTAATCGTTGATTTCCCATAGTTTGTCTTGAAGATTACAAGAATGTGATCTTCAAGTGTCGCTATTTTCGCTATTTTAAAGGCTCTTCTACATGGTGAAATTTGGACTTAATGAAAGCGAAAATGAATCTCAGTTAGAGATGAAAAATAATTTAGTAGACAGACAGACAAAAAGACGTATTTCTAGAGATTGCGACCGACCTATATATCTATCTATCTATCTATCTATCTATCTATCTATCTATCTATCTATCTATATATATATATATATATATATATATATATATATATATATATATATATATATATATATATATATATATATATTCTCTACTGAAGCTGTGACTCATCTTAGTCGACTTATTACCAGGAACGAGATTCAAAGTGTACGGCAGTAGACGCGAAATGGGCTTTTATCAAATCAAGCCTTAATCGTTTCTCCTCGCTCGAGGAACAAATGCGGTCTCTCTCGCTGGTGAGGCCAGTGTCTTCACCACTTGTTTGAGCCTTGGGTGTTTTTAATCATCATATGTAGTCTATAAAAGGCAGACTTTTCAACAGAACTGTGTCATTGTAAAAGCTACCAAGTTAAATCATGATATTTACCGAACATAATCACGAAAGCCCAAGTCTCTACGTACAAAGTTTCATTCAAATCAAGAATCTGTTCAAGGTGGGAAATCTATTCAATGAGGGTCCCCTTTGCAGACCATGAAGCACAACTTTGTGTGCAAGCTGACGGTGTAGCCTTGGGCTCCCCCTAGGGGGGTTCTTTACTGACTTTTAAAAGGGCAGGATAGAAGAGTTTTCCTGTCATCCCTCGCCCTCTCCGCCTCCACTGCTGTCATACGGATGGCACATTTATTTTATCTCCGTTCAAACTGATGAACTTGCTTTACTGAAACAGAGTTTTGAGAACAAATTCTGTCCTTAAATCTGCCTCTGAAATCAATATCCACGCTTCCATTTCTCAACGTGACAATATAGCAAGAATGGAATAGGTCTACCACCTCCGTTTATACCAAGCCCAAAAATAAGGAAAAGTTTCAGTGGAAAAAGCGAACGCCCCAACAGATTTTTAATCTACTGTATGACTACATTCATGAGCATCAGTCAGGCTTTACGCCACTGTATCAGCTGCCATGAAAACCGCCAAGAAATCGTTGGAATCTCAAATTTTAGTCACAATGGCTTTAACAACTCTGATTCATCAGCGGTTCAAGAAAACACTTGAAGAATGGCGCAATGCAAAGAACACTGCCCCAGTCAAGGTACAGTTACCGAAAAGTAAAACATTTTAACAGTTCCGCAATGCATTCAAACTACAAGCAAGAGGAACAGGTACAACATTATATAAAGGCATGTACAACCTGCCGAAGAAAACGCCAAAATATAAATGATTTTACGATATAAAAACAGTAAAACCCGAAACTGGATTATGGACAACCACCCATGATCAAATCAAGAAGACCAATTATCAAGCACTTTTGTGGGAAGCTGCCCCTACACTTGCGTTGGTAAAACTCAGCAAGCGCCTCTCATCTCGCCTGCAGGAAGATGCAATTTTTATTCACCTCACACAGTAACGTGGGAGAAGACCGAATGGGGAAGAAATCACGAATAATACAAAATACTGCATCTTGTTTCAAATGACTTCCACTTACGAAGGATCTTCTCATCCGTAAGGATAAACCAGATAAGAACACAACAAATAAAACCTCTCTATCCCAGCCTGAGGAATAGGACAGACTTCGGAAACAGCGATATACAAAGCTTTTCGGCCACGAAAATAGACCTTCAGTTCAAGCAAGAAAATAACCGTACCAAAAATGAAAGCACTTTATTAAACCTTCCGATACGCATCGCAACTCGGGAATAAAAACGCAGCCACGACTTCGTTATGGACAGCTTTTATAGATAAAACAGCAATTAAGCAAGCTGGTACCAGATAAAGACAGTGACAAAATGCTGTAAATTAACCGCAAATACTGATACTGAAAGAGGTTTGCCTTTTCCCAGGTAACGCTACATCACAACGCCTCCGTTTAGAAACCTGTACAATGAACTCCTCCACGAGGAGAAAAACAAGTAGGAAGAAGAATAGGAAAACATAAAAAGAATGCCTGCCCTCCTCCTATATTGTTAGTGATAGTAATAATTGTTTTTAGTAATAAGGATATAATTTAATATTTTCCGCGTTTCCGGTAATGAACATCAGAAAGAAAATTCATAAGCTGAATAAAATCTAAATAAGATCATCTTAACCGCATTAGAAATAGAAATACAGAATCTAATTTGAAAGACGACAAATAATCTGGCTCATTTACAATAAACGGTCCTCTCTCTCCCCTCTCTCTCTCTCTCTCTCTCCCTCTCTCTCTCTCTCTCTCTCTCTCTCTCTCTCTCTCTCTCTCTCTCTCTCTCTGACGTTAATTTCTGGTGAGATACGATAACCTCATCCTCTTGAAGCCTTACGTAGGAAATTGCCTTCGGTCTTCCTCGCTCGTGATTCCCCTCCCCGCAAGTGCTAGTGGCGCCTCCAGTGCCGCTGATGGCGTCTTCTATCTCCCAGTTCCTCCTCCTGACTCTCAGTCTCTTGGGAGGTCGTCGCGACTTCCTCTTGTTCTCATCTTCTCCCTAATTCTCCTTTCGCCAAAGTCTTCTCCACTTCTAAAGGTCATCAACCTCATAGCTGGGTCTCTCATGGTCTTTCCACTTGGGTGAAATGACAAATGGAATCGCTGAATTCTTTTAAAATGATTGCCATCCTAAAGATATGCATGTAATCACGCTATTTCATTCATATAGATTAGTAGTTATAAATTCATATTTTCAACGCAATTTACTAATGTTTAACTTAGATTTTACATCTATAACGAATCTAAGGACAGTAAAATTTCTGGTATGCGAAAATAATTCTGTTCTACTAATACATGTTGAATTAATTGTTCTTTATATACCTCTGGGGCACATTTACACTCTAATGAACATACATAAACTCATAAAAGCACAACCCAGTACGTACATGCACGAAACACAAAAATATTATATATATACATATATATATATATATATATATATATATATATATATATATATATATATATATATATATATATATATATATATATATATAATTTTTTTTATTACACGTGATTTATATACATTCATGAAGCTACAAATGTTGT
>NC_089785.1:14070862-14083362 GCF_040412425.1 Macrobrachium rosenbergii | reverse complement strand
TTCAGCCTCCCTTGCCTTCCACGACCTCGTCACTATTCATCAACTGGATTATGGCCGCTAATTATTTCTAATTGCTACACAAAACCACAACCTCAGGAGTCCTTGGTAGAAAGGAGGAGAGGCATTGGAGCACGAAGGCTACGCGATGCTTATCTTAATGTGTGATGAAAATGGATGCGGGGAGTTTGATGGGAAATCTTAGGCCATGAAGGGGCTGGGTAAGACGGAAAGATCTTTGATGCCTGGGTTATCTGGGACCTTTGGGCAAGATGAAGGGCTACTTATAGGATATCCTGAGGTCTCGAGAGTAATAGGTTGAAGAGGAATAAATAAGAAAGCCATTCAAGTGAAAGAAAAATAGATACAGGTGAAAATGAAAGGAAATTCCTAATGTGCAAAGACGCAGGAATTATTCGTGAAACTACTTCTTTGGTATTACTGTTTACCTCATTTCAGGTTGAATGTAAGTATTTTCGTAAAAAGGTTGTGTATATTAAATGTTAAATAAATAAGTCACACTACTTTAAATGTTTTGATAAATACGAGGTTTGTTTTACCGTAAAAAACTGCAGCATTGATTCCATTACACTTATTTAGGTTACCATTTTATAATAATTAACACGGAATACTAAAGGTTGAATAAAATCTCATAATTTCTCCTAAGATCAAACATTCTCCCTCCTCGACAGATAATTATTTTACTTCCCTGAAAAAATAATATTTATTGGGGTTCTTAAATATGCAATGGTTACCGTTTCCTAAAAATGGAGAAAATCAAATTCATTATGCATACATTTAAAAAGAATGCAATGCCATCACATCCCTAAAGAACAACATTTAATTTTACTTACTTTATTCTTAAAATGAAAATGCATAGGTTCTCCTTTAACAAAAAGTAATGGAAATTCATGTCCTTGTTAGCCGCTGCCTCCTAAATGATGTAGGGTTTTGCATCTACACCTGAATTTCTCCGGTGCTTCTCCGAATGGATAAAGGAATAATCATTTATGTTCTTTCTGATTAAAATGGAATTCTGCGTCACTGGCTGACATCAAAGGCAAAATATTTCAGATCAAGCGGTGAGGAAATCAGATTCAGATCAGAGCGCACCAGTTGAAATCTTTTGGTTCCCTGATTGGAACCTGAAATAAGTCAAGCCAAATATTTCATTTTTTTATCTGGTCTCGCTGTCATCAGTATTCCAGCTTTAACAATATTATTACTATCATTAGTGCAAAAGGAAGAAAATTCTTTAACCTTTTTTACAAGCCTTTAGAAAATTCAATGAACAGCTGAAGTAAAGGAGGAGTATTGAACGTAAAAGGGACGAAACTTTGTTTTCACTGAATTTCTTGCCTCATCTACTCCTATAGTGTGAGCACTTTTGCACTTAGGGGTGACGTCATAAGTGGAGGAGGCAATAAGGGAGGCTCTGCTTCCTTCCTTTGCATTATTTACTCTTTTTTTTTTTTTTTTGTCTGCTCTCTCACTCTAATCCCATTCGTTTACCCATTTATGATCTCTCCTGGCGTGCATTGCAACTCAAATGATTTCCTGTTTCCCCGTTAAACAATTTTTTTTAACAAACCCTTCTTTTATTCTCTATTCCTACTGCAAGTACTCCTGCTGACTCCAGGACCCCATCTGGGATTTTTGCTGACTCAATATACAGTAATACGAATAAATTGCGCAGGAAAATAATGTGTATTAGATTCAAGATAAATATGATGACTTTCTTCAGGAGCATCCACACTAAAGTAAATATGCCATAAACACACTTCGGCAACTGTCGCCTAAAAATCACAAACAGGTTGAAAACAAGTCAACGACCGGAAATGGAGGACGAACCTTTGGTAAAAAGCTTGATCATTGTCTGAAGCAGTGGTTAGTATTACCACAAGTCGTCAACTTGTATTCAAGTTGGTTGTGATGTGTGTGCAGTAAGTTGCCTACGTGTGTTGAAGAGATTCAACAAACCCAGTTTTTTTCTATTGAGAAGATAGAAAACACGAGAAGGAAGCTTAAATTGAGAGCAACACAATCTGCTTGTTATCATAATGCCTCAACTCCTTCGGCTTTTACTCTTCTTCTTCAAATTATATTTACTTTTGCGCTCCTTTTTTCCTGACATTCCCTCCCTGTACATTCATATTCTTCGAAATGACTCGAGTTCCTCATTACCTACCCAAATCCTTGTTCATGTCAATGAGTCATGTATAGTATTACGAAGTAAACTGAAAAGAATGGTATGAATAAAAGAATTATATTAATTACCATGAAATTTAACTCTCCATAGATCAATCTCCTTCCGTAAATGAAAAGTGACGGTAACCTACTTTCCTTATGTAGCACAAGTCATATAAAAACAAACAAGGAGGACGACAAGGAAAGGAAAACAAAACAAAACACAAAAAAAGAACAAGGGACAGACTCGACCTCAAAAAAGACAGGAACAGAAACGTGATATTAAGGGAGAGAAAGAAAGTATTAGTTTTCCATCCAGAGAACATCTGCCATTATTAGCTGCCCAAAGCCGAAAGCCAAGAGGTTAACAGTATTCACGGACGCCGAAGGACTGATTCAGGAGTCATCGCCTTGATTCTTTGAGATTTCAGTGAAGACTCAGAGGATTGCTTCCTTTAGTTGTATCCTTAATGATAATTATTTATGCGTTGTTAAAGTCATGCATTAATTTATTCTTCCGTGATTGGTATTTGGCACATACGCTATAACCTGAAAGAGCAGGAACTGCAGAAAAGCGAGTGCATTAATTGTGAGGCTGAGAGGGAGCTCTGAGAAAAGGTTCATCGGTCAAGAAATGTTCTAAACATTCTCACAAGAAGAAGCATCCTGTGTTCGTCATACTTATACCGGCGTCAATAACCTAGATGTTGTGACACCAGTTTTAATAGTCACAATCAATCAATCATACTTATACATTTTCGAAAACCTGGCAGACCAGAGGACGTTTGTTTTCGGGTCAGCTGACAATTTATCACTCACGGTTGCTGAAATCTATGTGAATCACACTACGGTATTACGCTCTCGTTTTTAAGTTAACTATCCTTATAATTCGTTAAAATGATGGCATAATTTGCTTGCTCTAGTTCTCTACCTCGCTTCTAAATCTCCGTCCTCTGTCATAAGTCGATTTGGAGTTTATCTGTCTGAAATAATGACAGCAAGATAAAATGGGTAATTATCTGGTCGCCCATTTAGTTGTTGCTTAAATGATCTGCCACTCAGCTGTCTGATGCCCACTCCCCAACGACTGTATAACTAGAAATCTGAAAAAAACCCAGTGACGGGTATAAACCTAATATTTCCCCTGAATCCATTTTTATAAGACTCGGGCAAAATATTTACTCGAGAGGAGCATCCTGAAGTATTCTGTATGTTTTGAGTTGATGATATCACCCAATAAAACTGATTAATGAATAATGAAGGCAGAAGATGGTCTTTAAACAGACAGAATCAGATGTGAATTCCATTTTGATATTAAAAATATTCTCGGCTATCAACAAAATCCTAGAGCCAAGGAAAATCTGGAAATCTTCAGTTTTAGTAACAACGTTTGATTTGATGTGTAATTCCTTGATCAAAAACATTTACCTGAAGAAAAAATTATCTTTGAAGAAAACTGATGGATTTTGTCACATTCATTTCCTGATTGCCCGGATAAAAGAGACCCTATATAATCTGTAATAAATTGGTTTCCAAGGTTAGCCTATGGTCACACTTCTTAAGGAGTTTCTGTAGCTCTTTTCATGGCCTTTATTCAATGAAATAAAAAGTAATATGTATTATTAATCAACCATTATTCGTATATTTACTCCACTTATCCACTTCTTTCCTAAGGAGTCCATATATTTTTCATACAGCATTTTATCATCATTATCATCACCTCTCAGGGCTCTATGAAATAACGCCACTAATATCTTTCTCGTGCTTCGACAAACCTCTATTCATTTCCACCCTCCTGTGTCACAGTCATCACCTAAGTAGGTTTGGGTACAGTAAATTATGTAATCATTGTTACTTAGACAGACTGCAAATTTCACCGTCAGAAATCGTGAAATTTTCAAAGAGAGGAACAGGCCATTCCTAAATCTATCAAACAGTAAATGTTTTGCCTAAGTCCATGACGGCCACAACATTAGACGTTCCCCTTAATTTATAAATCTAAAAACGAGTCCTTCCCATTTTGCCACTTGCGAGAGGGAACCTATTTTTCTGTCGCCTGTAATCCTCTTCGAGTTTCTTTTACTCTTTTTTTTTTTTTTTGAGAGAAACGACAGGGAACTGAAAAAGGACCCGAGTGTCACTTCACCCTCTCATCGTCTCCAGTGCTGATAAACTTTTAGCTTCTGTTTTGTTTCTCATTTGAAAGGCTTTGGAATGGAAGGGCAGTCCTTTTATCGACTTCTTGAAGTGGAAATGGCTGTCCGTGTTTATTTGTGCATCCTTATCAAAATATGTCTTTGTAGTAACATAATCGTTGGTGAAAAAAATATGCTTTGTAATAACATAATCGTTGGTGAGAAAAAAATACCTGAGGAAAAAAGAAACATTACTCTGTGTAACTGAAAAAAAACGAAAAATAAAACTCTGCACAAGGAAAATACGACTGAAACTACCAATAAATATTTCCATTGCACATAATACATTGACTCGCTAACCGCTATTGTACGCTTTCCTTGGGTTGACCTTCGTGGAGTACAATTCTCTTCTGAACTGAGCGCCTTTGGATTCCACACTGAAAACTCTTTAGTAACTGACTGACTGACTATAAGTCACCTGACGTCACATCTAACAATTTCCAGTTGTGCATGGACAGCTTTCCAGGTAGCGTAGTGAGAGAAGCTTTCTAATACAGGCAACAGAGATGGACCTTTTGTATGAATCTGGGCAGTTTCCCATAGCAGTCTGGCAGTGGCCCACGCTTACTGTATTTGTGTAGATGGATGTACTTTTTCCATAAGGAGTGGTACCAGACGGTGTAAAACCCCATGATAAGGACACGTGGATGGGCAGGCCCAGGGAAAACTCTTTGTGCCTCACTTAAACTAAGCAGTTTATTAGGTACCTGGTAACTGGAGAAATGTGGTGGTTGCAACTAGGTTTAAAAGAGCACAGGGCTTGCAACCTCACCATAAATGAATATCTAGAATCATAAGACTAAAACCTGGCAACAACCCCTTTGAAAGGAAAAGGTATTAGATTAAGTAATGGGTAATACGCACGCACGAACGCACAGCACACATACAAGCATGTGCAAACACACACACACACACACACACATATATATATATAATGTATGTGTATATACATAAATATAATTTAGTCCTCATTTTATCTTTCGCTGCACCTTGTGAATCTAGGCTATGGAAGAGATTCCATTACCTAGGCAATCCAGAGAGAGAGAGAGAGAAAGAGAGAGAGAGAGAGACGTAAGTTTTCTTTTCATTCACTTGGGCTATATAATATGTGCAACATTTGATAACTGCTGATTCTACACTGCTAAATATGCTATAAATCTAAATGTTTTAAAAGATCATTTAGTATTCTGCTTCATGAAATAACAGATGTAATTTGCGAATTATTAGTATTTTCAAGTTTCAGTACTCGAGAAGTCTTGCGCTGCATACGCATTTACTTAAGTTCGTTAACCAATTATGAGATACAAACATATCCAAATTTTAAGTTAATTCGTATTTCCCCAGGAGAGTTCATCAGCACCAGCTGAAACAGTCGTTGACACTTGGTGACAAGGTAACAAGGTAATTAAATGCACGTAAGGCAGGTGGGTACGAGGAACTTCACGCCCTCTTACCTGTCCTAATCTCGAACTCTGTCCTTCGGCATCACGGACAAAGTGGGTTGGAAGAGGTGTAATTATGATAGAAGGCTCAGGGTTGTATACCTCTGATAAATAAATATTACTTAACAAACTGGTATATATTTGTACCGATGGGAACACAAACCATCGCCTTTATGTAGGACTCACTCCTGAAGTGGGAGGGTAATCTCTTAACTCAGTAGTCAAATAAATCTCCATCTGGGATTGCCATGCTCCTGGTCACACCTAAAACAGAGAACTGCTGACTCCTGTAACTTCCTACGAATTCTGGCACAGGGATGCAAGACTGGTGGGGCCATGAGTCACCGTGAGATGTGCTTGAACTTCTCCCTATGAAGAATTCTTTGTCCAAATCCTTGCTGAAGAAAAAGAACACAAACACCATCTATGCAATAAAACAGATGACAGAAGTTTCCACTTGGAGATCAGTCAGATCAGAGCAAGTCTTCTCAACCTGACCACGGGCGAAGAAAAAACCTTAACCTCTGACTTCACTTAGTACTTGTTACAAATGTTAATGACCGTTGTAGTTCGTGCATATTCCTGAATGAAAGGTATGGTTGGCATTTACCTATGAAAAAAAGCAAGTAAAATATACGGCGAAGTTTCTTCGGCGCCATTGAGTTTTCTGTACGCCCGCTACAGCGTATAATCAAGACCACCAAAAATAGATCTATCTTTCGGTGGTCTTGGTATAATGCTGTGTGAGCCGCCGCCCATGAAACTTTAACCACGGTCAGATGGTGGCCTATTGACTATTCTGTATCGTTGCCTGAAGCACGATTGTGGCTAGTTTTAATCTTAAAGAAAATACGAACTACTGAGGGTAGAGGGCTGCAATTTGGTATGTTTGATGATTGGAGGGTGGATGATCGACATTCCAATTTGCAGCCCTCTAGCCCTCGTCCATCGCTGGTTCGACCCCACGGGACGGTGGACTTATTATCAACTAAAATATTCCCCTTCGGTAACATATGAAAATATATTATTTCGAGGTAGAGCGAATTGGATATTAAAGGACGTTTGTAGCTTTCTGATTGTATATGAATCACGGTGATGTGATAAATAGTCATAATATGGCTACGTGCGACAAACGCACTACACGGTCAACATGGCAGAGGTGGGTGGATATCGTCTCCAAATGCAAAACACCTGAGTTCGACGGGTGAGTTGATGGGAGATGATATTCACTTATACCTCTCTTGTGACCGACTGCGTTAGTGCGTCACTGTAGTCCTGATTCCTCGTCCGTCGCTGGTTTGACCCCACGGGACGGTGGACTTATTATCAACTAAAAAATTCACCTTCGGTAACATATATGAAAATATATTATTTCCGAGGTAGAGCGAATTGGATATTAAAGGACGTTTGTAGCTTTCTGATTGTATATGAATCACGGTGATGTGATAAATAGTCATAATATGGCTACGTGCGACAAACGCACTACACGGTCAACATGGCAGAGGTGGGTGGATATCGTCTCCAAATGCAAAACACCTGAGTTCGACGGGTGAGTTGATGGGAGATGATATTCACTTATACCTCTCTTGTGGCCGACTGCGTTAGTGCGTCACTGTAGTCCTGATTCCTTGTCCGTCGCTGGTTCGACCCCACGGGACGGTGGACTTATTATCAACTAAAAATTCCTTCGGTAACATATATGAAAATATATTATTTCCGAGGTAGAGCGAATGGATATTAAAGGACGTTTGTAGCTTTCTGATTGTATATGAATCACGGTGATGTGATAAATAGTCATAATATGGCTACGTGCGACAAACGCACTACACGGTCAACATGGCAGAGGTGGGTGGATATCGTCTCCAAATGCAAAACACCTGAGTTCGACGGGTGAGTTGATGGGAGATGATATTCACTTATACCTCTCTTGTGGCCGACTGCGTTAGTGCGTCACTGTAGTCCTGATTCCTCGTCCATCGCTGGTTCGACCCCGGGACAGTGGACTTATTATCAACTAAAAATTCCCCTTCGGTAACATATATGAAAATATATTATTTCCGAGGTAAGCGAATGGATATTAAAGGACGTTTGTAGCTTTCTGATTGTATATGAATCACGGTGATGTGATAAATAGTCATAATATGGCTCGTGTGACAAACGCACTACACGGTCAACATGGCAGAGGTGGGTGGATATTGTCTCCAAATGCAAAACACCTGAGTTCGACGGGTGAGTTGATGGGAGATGGTATTCACTTATACCTCTCTTGTGGCCGACTGCGTTAGTGCGTCACTGTAGTCCTGATTCCTCGTCCGTCGCTGGTTCGACCCCACGGACGGTGGACTTATTATCAACTAAAAATTCCCCTTAACATATATGAAAATATATTATTTCGAGGTAGAGCGAATGGATGGATATTAAAGGACGTTTGTAGCTTTCTGATTGTATATGAATCACGGTGATGTGATAAATAGTCATAATATGGCTACGTCGACAAACGCACTCTACGGTCAACATGGCAGAGGTGGGTGGATATCGTCTCCAAATGCAAAACACCTGAGTTCGACGGGTGAGTTGATGGGAGATGATATTCACTTATACCTCTCTTGTGGCCGACTGTTAGTGCGTCACTGTAGTCCTGATTCCTTGTCCGTCGCTGGTTCGACCCCACGGGACGGTGGACTTATTATCAACTAAAAAATTCCCTTCGGTAACATATATGAAAATATATTATTTCCGAGGTAGAGCAATTGGATACTAAAGGACGTTTGTAGCTTTCTGATTGTATATGAATCACGGTGATGTGATAAATAGTCATAATATGGCTCGAGTGACAAACGCACTACACGGTCAACATGGCAGAGGTGGGTGGATATCGTCTCCAAATGCAAAACACCTGAGTTCGACGGGTGAGTTGATGGGAGATGATATTCACTTATACCTCTCTTGTGGCCGACTGCGTTAGTGCGTCACTGTAGTCCTGATTCCTCGTCCGTCGCTGGTTCGACCCCACGGGACGGTGGACTTATTATCAACTAAAAATTCCCTTCGGTAACATATATGAAAATATATTATTTCCGAGGTAGAGCGAATGGATATTAAAGGACGTTTGTAGCTTTCTGATTGTATATGAATCACGGTGATGTGATAAATAGTCATAATATGGCTACGTGCGACAAACGCACTACACGGGTCAACATGGCAGAGGTGGGTGGATATCGTCTCCAAATGCAAAACACCTGAGTTCGACGGGTGAGTTGATGGGAGATGATATTCACTTATACCTCTCTTGTGGCCGACTGCGTTAGTGCGTCACTGTAGTCCTGATTCCTTGTCCGTCGCTGGTTCGACCCCACGGGACGGTGGACTTATTATCAACTAAAAAATTCCCCTTCGGTAACATATACGAAAATATATTATTTCCGAGGTAGAGCGAATTGGATATTAAAGGACGTTTGTAGCTTTCTGATTGTATATGAATCACGGTGATGTGATAAATAGTCATAATATGGCTACGTCACGACAAACGCACTACACGGTCAACATGGCAGAGGTGGGTGGATATCGTCTCCAAATGCAAAACACCTGAGTTCGGACGGGTGAGTTGATGGGAGATGATATTCACTTATACCTCTCTTGTGGCCGACTGCGTTAGTGCGTCACTGTAGTCCTGATTCCTTGTCCGTCGCTGGTTCGACCCCACGGGACGGTGGACTTATTATCAACTAAAAATTCCTTCGGTAACATATATGAAAATATATTATTTCCGAGGTAGAGCGAATTGGATATTAAAGGACGTTTGTAGCTTTCTGATTGTATATGAATCACGGTGATGTGATAAATAGTCATAATATGGCTACGTGCGACAAACGCACTACACGGTCAACATGGCAGAGGTGGGTGGATATCGTCTCCAAATGCAAAACACCTGAGTTCGACGGGTGAGTTGATGGGAGATGATATTCACTTATACCTCTCTTGTGGCCGACTGCGTTAGTGCGTCACTGTAGTCCTGATTCCTCGTCCATCGCTGGTTCGACCCCACGGGACAGTGGACTTATTATCAACTAAAAAATTCCCCTTCGGTAACATATATAAAAATATATTATTTCCGAGGTAGAGCGAATTGGATATTAAAGGACGTTTGTAGCTTTCTGATTGTATATGAATCACGGTGATGTGATAAATAGTCATAATATGGCTCACGTGTGACAAACGCACTACGGGTCAACATGGCAGAGGTGGGTGGATATTGTCTCCAAATGCAAAACACCTGAGTTCGACGGGTGAGTTGATGGGAGATGATATTCACTTATACCTCTCTTGTGGCCGACTGCGTTAGTGCGTCACTGTAGTCCTGATTCCTCATCCGTCGCTGGTTCGACCCCACGGGACGGTGGACTTATTATCAACTAAAAAATTCCCCTTCGGTAACATATATGAAAATATATTATTTCCGAGGTAGAGCGAATTGGATATTAAAGGACGTTTGTAGCTTTCTGATTGTATATGAATCACGGTGATGTGATAAATAGTCATAATATGGCTATGTGCGACAAACGCACTACACGGTCAACATGGCAGAGGTGGGTGGATATCGTCTCCAAATGCAAAACACCTGAGTTCGACGGGTGAGTTGATGGGAGATGATATTCACTTATACCTCTCTTGTGGCCGACTGCGTTAGTGCGTCACTGTAGTCCTGATTCCTTGTCCGTCGCTGGTTCGACCCCACGGGACGGTGGACTTATTATCAACTAAAAAATTCCCCTTCGGTAACATATATGAAAATATATTATTTCCGAGGTAGAGCGAATTGGATACTAAAGGACGTTTGTAGCTTTCTGATTGTATATGAATCACGGTGATGTGATAAATAGTCATAATATGGCTACGTGTGACAAACGCACTACACGGTCAACATGGCAGAGGTGGGTGGATATCGTCTCCAAATGCAAAACACCTGAGTTCGACGGGTGAGTTGATGGGAGATGATATTCACTTATACCTCTCGTGGCCGACTGCGTTAGTGCGTCACTGTAGTCCTGATTCCTCGTCCGTCGCTGGTTCGACCCACGGACGGTGGACTTATTATCAACTAAAAATTCCCCTTCGGTAACATATATGAAAATATATTATTTCGAGGTAGAGCGAATGGATATTAAAGGACGTTTGTAGCTTTCTGATTGTATATGAATCACGGTGATGTGATAAATAGTCATAATATGGCTCGTCGGTAAACGCACTACACGGTCAACATGGCAGAGGTGGGTGGATATCGTCTCCAAATGCAAAACACCTGAGTTCGATTGGGTGAGTTGATGGGAGATGATATTCACTTATACCTCTCTTGTGGCCGACTGCGTTAGTGCGTCACTGTAGTCCTGATTCCTTTGTCCGTCGCTGGTTCGACCCACGGACGGTGGACTTATTATCAACTAAAAATTCCCCTTCGGTAACATATATACGAAAATATATTATTTCCGAGGTAGAGCGAATGGATACTAAAGGACGTTTGTAGCTTTCTGATTGTATATGAATCACGGTGATGTGATAAATAGTCATAATATGGCTACGTGTGACAAACGCACTACACGGTCAACATGGCAGAGGTGGGTGGATATCGTCTCCAAATGCAAAACACCTGAGTTCGACGGGTGAGTTGATGGGAGATGATATTCACTTATACCTCTCTTGTGGCCGACTGCGTTAGTGCGTCACTGTAGTCCTGATTCCTCGTCCGTCGCTGGTTCGACCCCACGGGACGGTGGACTTATTATCAACTAAAATTCCCTTCGGTAACATATATGAAAATATATTATTTCCGAGGTAGAGCGAATGGATATTAAAGGACGTTTGTAGCTTTCTGATTGTATATGAATCACGGTGATGTGATAAATAGTCATAATATGGCTACGTGCGACAAACGCACTACACGGTCAACATGGCAGAGGTGGGTGGATATCGTCTCCAAATGCAAAACACCTGAGTTCGACGGGTGAGTTGATGGGAGATGATATTCACTTATACCTCTCTTGTGGCCGACTGCGTTAGTGCGTCACTGTAGTCCTGATTCCTTGTCCGTCGCTGGTTCGACCCCACGGGACGGTGGACTTATTATCAACTAAAAAATTCCCCTTCGGTAACATATATGAAAATATATTATTTCCGAGGTAGAGCGAATTGGATATTAAAGGACGTTTGTAGCTTTCTGATTGTATATGTATCACGGTGATGTGATAAATAGTCATAATATGGCTACGTGCGACAAACGCACTACACGGTCAACATGGCAGAGGTGGGTGGATATTCTCTCCAAATGCAAAACACCTGAGTTCGACGGGTGAGTTGATGGGAGATATTCCTTTATACCTCTTGTGGCCGACTGTGTTAGTGCGTCACTGTAGTCCTGATTCCTCGTCCGTCGCTGGTTCGACCCACGGGACGGTGGACTTATTATCAACTAAAAATTCCCTTCGGTAACATATATATGAAAATATATTATTTCCGAGGTAGAGCGAATTGGATATTAAAGGACGTTTGTAGCTTTCTGATTATATATATATATATATATATATATATATATATATATATATATATATATATATATATATATATTGTGTGCGTGTGTGTGTGTGTACAACATAGTATTGGTTTATTGTTAATCATTAACATATAA
>NC_089785.1:14010862-14065862 GCF_040412425.1 Macrobrachium rosenbergii | reverse complement strand
ACAAGAAAACGGTGAAAATGAACGAGACAATAGTGTTATAATATGACACGCAGCCTGGAAATGTTAATAATGATGACGAGGAACAGTGCATAATTATATCGTCAGATAGTGATGAACACACCGATTCAGATATTACACATATCAGTGACACAGACTCGGATGAGACATATTGTTCACAATTAGATAATTAAATAAGGTGTGAATTTTGTTTTCTTTGATTTCGTACAGAAGCCAAAAGTAAACAAGTATCGCTTGAAAAACGTAACTAAGCGCTTTCGGAAACTTTTTGCGGATACAACGGCAACACTGATCCACACCGGAGAACAGTATTCTAGTAAAGGAAGGACAAAGGACCTAAAACAATTTGCGTTGATTTTACACTCTATGAGGCCTTACGTATAATCCTAACTTCCGTGTAGCATTTGCTGATACTGTCACTAAATGAGTCTCAAATGTAAGATGTGAGTCAAAAGTTACACCAGACGTAGTCAAAGTTTCAGATACTAAAAGAGAACTCCATAAACCTGTGAAAGACTTTGAAAGTGTTTGCAAGTGTTCAAAGTTCAGAGGAAAAGTGAGTAAAAGTAAAGTTAGCAGGGTGAAATGGAAATCCATAAGACGGAACAATGGATGTTGATGGGGATGGTGGGAATATAGACACATTCAGTTTGCGTATGTGAGTAATTACCTATTACAGCGTCTGGGAGTAGGATTAAAGAACAGGCGAAGCACTGAACAAGCAGAGCAAATGGTAAGTGCAAAAGACCGCAAGAAAACGGAGTTTATGAGAGGCAAAATTGGATTGCATGAAGAGATTATCGAGCCATGTTTTTTTTATTGGGGAAAATTCCCGATACTGATATGTAGGAGAAAAATCGAAGGCGGAAAGAGTACCTGCTTACACAGCAAATGTGGTAAAAGAAGCCAAAGATGAGAAAAGTGGATAGAATTGTAAGCAATGGTAAAAAGTTACCGTAGGTATATTGAAAGTTAAGTAATTTAATATCCTGATGAACCTTCTGTTTACGAGTATGAAGCTGCTGATACTGTGGAAGCTTTATACAGAAATGGTTCATCCATTATTCATAAATAACAGTATGAATTTTGTAGTTAATATCATTTTAAACATTTTTGCAACTCGATCATTTTCCCTATTTTAAAGTCAAAGTTCTGTAGTAAAAAACGAAAGCTGTTACTACATTTTCTCCTCTGACACCAACCGTTCCTGCCATTATTTCAGTCTTCCCGGGTTCGTTCTGACTTTACCTGTGGACTTGAAAAAATGCAGAGTGGCAGGTGGACCACATTTTAACAGATGAAAAACAACTAGCAGTTAGCTGCATACACCTTGAGCCTTACCGTTAAACGATACTGGGTCAAAGTTGTCCAACACTACTGACCATAGCAATTTCCTGGCTACGTTTTGGAATGAGAATGAAAAATTCTACGATATTAGGTTCCTCAAATACTGGGACTCCTCCGTCTGTGAACACTTTCTCTCCATTTCTAACTCTTGCAACCTAATATTTTCTTTGATTAACTGTGCTCCCAGTTCGCTAGAACATTTGTTTTTTCATCAGGACTTACATTCCCGCGCAGTTTGAAGTAGCTACACACAACCACTGCCAATCAAGGAACCCATCCTTATAAAGAGTAATGAAAGAAGAAAGGGCAACAACAAACAATTTTGAATGCCCAACAACCGTTAAAACCAGGTAAGCTCCTGGATCTTAACAACTACTGTAATCCTGGCAGTCATCAAATTTTACGTTATGAACGCTCGTGTGAACAAAACTACCTATTATTTATATCCTTTCCAGAACTCATTACAGCCTTTTTTGCTTCGCTTCAAAATCCAGAAATATTATATATATATATATATATATATATATATATATATATATATATATATATATATATATATATATGTGTGTGTGTGTGTGTGTGTGTGTGTGTGTGTTTTGTGTGTGTGTGTGTAGGAGTGGCATTTTACGCAACATTTAAACGGCTGCATTATAAACACATTCATAAAAATATGCTTATTTTATTTCCATGTGTTTTCCCAGTGGAATTCAATTTGGAAACCGAGCAACGCTGCAGTGCTCTCCCCATTAAATCATATCATATTTCCCGGTGGGAATGCAACCCCGATTATTCCTGTTCCCGGCATTTGATTTCGGGTAAGTGTGCCCAGATTAAATTACAAAGTGGGGCAATTCTAAAAGTTTTGGCTTATCTTGTCGTCTGGCCAAATCTGCAACTGACTTCTAGTGCTCAGCAAATATAGAACCTATCTGCGAAGTTGGTTGAATTTGCTGAGTTCCGAATTTCTGTGAATCTCGCACTGCGTTCTCTGGGTGCATTTTTTGATGAATACACAGTCACGCATTACGTCGGTTTTTACGCGTTAAAGGTCTTATCTACTATCACATAATAGAATAGTACCATACACACACACACACACGCACACACATACACATTTATATATAAGCATTAAGCTACAAACATCCTTTAATATACAATTTGCTCTACCTCGGAAATAATATGTTTTCATATGTTCCCCGAAGGGGAATTTTTTTAGGTGATAATAAGTTCGGCGTCTGCAGTCCTGAGTTCATGTCTTCCGTGGTTCGAGCCCACGAGACGACGAACTTATTACCACCTAAAAAAAATTCCCCTTCGGGCAACATATATGAAAATATATTATTTCCGAGGTAGAACAAATTGGATATTAAAAGACGTTTGTAGCTTAATGCTTGTATATGAATGACGGTGATGTGGTAAAATTCATTCATATATATAATTATGTGTGTGCGCGTGCGTGTTAAGTGTGGGGATGTGAATGCGTGTGCGCGTGCGTAGGTGCGTGCGTAGACTAGAGATATTGGGATTCCTTACATCTGCTAATGTGCTCTTGGGAAGTGTCTCTAGGGGGTTCGACTTTTTTCAATTTTGAGGGAGTAAGTTGACGCTTAGCATTTTTCGTTATTTTTGCTGCTGAGATAAACATTCAGAAAACTATTGCCCTATTATGATAATTGCAGAATAATTTCATATGAGATTATCTTTAAACCCTTGTACCATCTGTAGTGACATCTACACATGGACGAAATAACACTAATTTATACAATATGGAAATTATTACGTATATAAATTTCTGAAATCCATCAGCTGAGCAATTACCCTCGGAAATTCACAGAGATAATATTTTATTGAGTAATTGCTTGATAACGATTAGGAATTGTTTGCTTGCACTGTCATCGCGAACGGAAAATGAAGAGTTATTTAACCTCATTTTCTTTTTCCTAATTACTTTTATGTAAACGTGTCTCAGACAAGGTATGTTGTCTGCGTGGCTCTTAATAGAAACCCCAGGAAGTCTCGTGAAATTAATATTCTGAAATTAATATTACTCACATGTCTTTGATCAGTGTGAGGGTATTAAAAGAAATGGGAAGATTTTTGAGAGAAACTTTCATGAAGTTTGTATCAAATTAATGTCCCGTTCCGGAAAACGTAAAAGCAGTCACCTTGAGTAAGGGGAAGCTGGAAACTAAGGTTTTTTTTATGACATTCAGATATATGCTACGTTCGTGCTGAACTTGTATCACATTAGAAAGCAATAAATAAGTAAGCTACGCTATCTTAGATGAGAATAAATAAGCTTCTGGCCTCTTACTTGGGAAAACGGATGAATAAACTTCCGTGGTCTAGTCTGAGAAAAGGTTAGATGCTTTAATTTATTCATTTGCTGTTAATCATTAACATTATTACTAGATTCTTTCTCTAATAAAGAAAAGAGGACCTTCTATAAAAAAAGAACCTAGTTTCGTCACTTTCATTTTCACCTCAATTTAGGATTCGCAGATATATATATATTTTTTTTTACATTACCTCTAAAAAACATCAGAAGATTTTGTATCACGAAACAAATCGGTTTTTAGCTCCATGAGAGGTTTCGCTGCATCTTGTGACTTTCACAGAACCTCCGTCACTTGAATTGTTTCAGACTGAGTCCTTGAGGAAGTCCGTGGTTGCAGTTTTCAGTTACACTCATGTTTTTAGCCTATTCTTTTCTCTATTTGAGGCCGAGGGCTTGCTGAATTATTCTTGTGTATACATACATACATACATACATACACACACACACACACACACACACACACACACACACATATATATATATATATATATATATATATATATATATATATATATAATACATATATATATATATATATATATATATATATATATATATATATATATATATATATATATATATATATATATATATATATATATATATATATATATATATATATATATATATATATATATATATATACATATACTGTATATATATATATATATATATATATATATATATATATATATATATATATATGTATATTATATATATACTGTATATATATAATGTATACACTTCTTCTTCTTCTTTATCTTCAGCTTTTCCCATCTTTATATGGGGTCGCTGTTTGTTATTATTATATAATGTATACACTATTCGCCAAAAAAGATTGTCACATGCATTTTTAGACGAGCAGTTTGGAAAAGAATGGTCTGTTCACAATACTGGTAGTAGTCTTGTGATACAGAGAAACTTCCCATGGATAAAGGAACCCTTCATTAATTAGGAAACTAAATTACACATTAAAATTCAATACAAAGGACGCATTTGTCGCAAACTAATCAATATGCACTAAAATTAGGCCAGGCTCTCTTGGAAGAGTGGAATTGCTGATGCCTGAGAAAAAAGGTTTAGATGTGAAATATGAAAGGCAGTGAACATTGCTTTTTTCCTGCTAATTTTAGCGTATATTGGTTTATTTGCGACTTATGTGTCCCTTTGTACTGAATTATACACATACCTTTATCCATGGGAAATTTCTCTGTAGGAAAGCACTACTACAAGTATTGTGAACAGACCATTCTATTCCAAACTGTTCGTCTAAAAATGCATGTGACAATCTTTTTAGAGAATGGTGTACACACACATTATACACACACATATATATATATATATATATATATATATATATATATATATATATATATATATATATATATATATATATATATATATATATATATTAATAGCAATATTATTAATATGGGGCATTGTGTCACTGCTCTTTGTTTTACTCTCTCTCTCTCTCTCTCTCTCTCTCTCTCTCCTCTCTCTCTCTCTCTCTCTCTCTCTCTCTCTCTTCAAGGCATTTCGTACGATAACATGAAGAGGAAGGGCGAATAGGAGGACCTACGACGACCTTTGACCGTTGTTTCAAACAATGTACTCCACATGGACAATCTCGTCGTCGCAAAAGAAAAAATTCACTTCAACTGGTTTCTCCGGTCATTTCTTCAACTAGGTTGCAATTTCCTCAGCGCCAACCCGGCCCCCTCCCCGCCCCCACCCCGCCACTGGTTTCTCCCCCGAAAACCTGCTCGCTTTTTGTGCACCAGTATCAAGGATGCAGTCATCTGAAAACCCAAAGTTTTCTTACATAGTATGTTACGGCACCATTACAGTGGACTTAACATTTTTTGGGCCCTCCTGTAAAAACCACGACTACTAACCAAGTTTCGGCAGTCTTGGTCTTTGCTTTATGCTCCTCCTTCTTTCTTTCTTTCTGTCTTTCTTTCTTTCTTTCTTTAAATCATCGGCTGAACACCCTTATGGACAGAGTCAACAAACTACAAACCCAAAAGGGCTCCAGAGGGAAATTAACCTGGAGAGAGAGAGAGAGAGAGAGAGAGAGAGAGAGAGAGAGAGAGAGAGAGAGAGAGAGAGAGAAAAAGGCGATAAAAATTAATATGAGCGAATGAAAAATAAATCCAATAAACCTGAATTTCACGAGACTCAGCAGAAAACAGCGACAAACTTCTTCCCCGATTAAACATTTGGAGAAGCACAATGAAAGGCCCGCGGGTCGAACAGGTATGCTTATCAAAAAAAGGCGTAAAGAGATAGAGAGAGAGAGAGAGAGAGAGAGAGAGAGAGAGAGAGAGAGAGGTTACAAGCCCTGTCAGTCTTTCATGAAAAAAAAATAAAATCTTCCACTGAGAAGAGTACTGCAAATACAAAATTTCATCTCATTCATTCGAAAATTATAACGTTTTTCCTATGATCAATATTTACGAAAAACTGCTGGCAGAAAGGCCTATACAGTGTTGTTGTTTATTTTTTTTTTTTAACATACATGCAATATATTTTCATAGTTAATGAAAGATAAAACAGTTTATAGCGTCATCAATGTGGTAACTTCGTACCATCAAGAGGAATAATAATAATAATAATAATAATAATAATAATAATAATAATAATAATAATAATAATAAATACTTTTTTCAATCAAAATATGTACCTATGATGTTACTCCATTATCAGGAGGTCATTCGAATTTAACATTACCTCTTCCTGTTTATTCACTCAATTATTAATACAGCAATTATAATTTACATCGTAGTATTACAGTACAATGCAGCTGAAACGTTTCTCTTTTGAAACATAGGGAGATACATTTTAAATTTTGTAATCAACTATTATCCTCCTTATCTCTTTCGCTTTCAAGTTCTGTATTGCTGTTCTTGTTTCAACGTAACAATTACATGAAAGCCATGAACACTGTTGTAAGATGTTCAGGTAGATGCATTCTCTGTTATAAAAAAATATACTTTGATAACGGATAAACTCTTTGACTTGAATGGCTCTGCACATTCACTAAAAATGTTTTTGTACAGGAAGGTTCAGATACAAAATATTTATTTTATGCAGAGAAAACTATCAGAGCAGGTTTATAATGATTAAGATATGTAATATCACCTCTTTTAAACATTTCATGTTGCATAAAGATGACGTAATCGTGAATAGTCACTGCTCAGGTTATGAAGAAAAATAAGGTTTCCATTTTACAAATACTTACAGTCATCCAGGTTACAAATATGATTTTTTATGGGCACGTGCCGTACTTGCTGGGTCATCATATACTTATACTGTTCATATGTGTCGTATTCATTGATTAAATATTTCTGTAACGGAGACGTACATAAAAAAAATCTATAAAATACAATAAGGCGTACTGATTTAAAGAAAAACGTGTAAAATTCACACGGAACCCGGGTAAACAGAAGTGAGAATTTTATTTTGCTCTTAAGATCAAACTGAAGTGGGAACTGGGGAAAGCAAAGTATTGGTAGCCCTTCATAAAATAAGGTCAAAAAGAGAGCCAATGAGATGTTCGGATCAACTTCGAAAGATTCCAGGGTCGTAATTGCGCCATCTGGACACTGTCAACATTGTCCGTGAAAAAGTTACTCTCTTTCTTGATCATGTAAGCCTGTGAAAACTGCAACTGATAAGCCCGAACGAAGCTTTGAAACCCGGAGATTGTCGACCAAGAGGCATCCAGTTTGCAATGCCCTTGGATGTACCTTCGAGAGGGAAGCACGACCATGTTGACGTTATCTCCTTACTAAATGCTTCTCATCCTGCTTATTTTTCTAAATATTATACAAAACTGAAAGTCAGTATTGTTCTTGAACTAACGACTAGAGACACAGTATTTGTGTTGGATATGTAGACAAGTAGTTTAAGTACAAAAGTATTACTTTGTATTTAATTATACTCTGATGGAGTGTCCTTAGATGACTAACTCTTCACGACCAAAAAGATATTCTGCACACAGTTTCTCTCGTCATATTCAGCATAAAAGTATAATGGGTTAAGCACATAGCAAAATTGCATTTGGAAAAGGGCTTTCCTGTCCGTTTTTCATTTCCGTATTTGCTTATCTGGCTCAATATTTTCCTTTTTTGTTTTCCAAGACCATATTAAATAAACAGAAAACAATTACTCTTCAAAATATCCACTACATTGCACTGCATTAGCATAAAAATTCTGGATCTACATAATCAGGAAGATAAAATTAGGTATCAGTAACAGTGGATAACTTTATGTAGTGACATTCAACAATTACGTATTAAGTTACCTTTTGAAAGTCAATATGAATTACGAAACTTTCTTCGATGCTCTCACACACACACACACACACACACACACAGAGAGAGAGAGAGAGAGAGAGAGAGAGAGAGAGAGAGAGAGAGAGAGAAAATATTCTTATTTCGCGAAAAGGTCTGCGATATCGCAATCAATCTGTTGCGAATCTGGCTCTCTCTCTCTGTCTCTCTCTCTCTCTCTCTCTCTCTCTCTCTCTCTCTCTCTCTCTCTCATTTACCGGTTAATACAAACGCACCATGAAGGAATTCCTTAATTTTTTTTCCGGGCCAGCCAAAAAATAAATTCTGCAAGTATCCACCCTTGCTTATAGGTTTTGCTCTCTGAGCAAAAGCCAAGTGAATTCATTTCTTAAAATGCCTCCTTGGATTCTCAAATATATAACTGATAATTTACAACGGATAACTATCAATACTATTAATTGAAGGATTCATTATGTCCCCATTACCAAAATTGGAAACTGTCTCGGTCAAATCTCTTCTCGAGTGGGAAATGTTAGGAAATGATCAGTGATTAGGCCTACAAATCTTCCCCGATGTCCGAGACTGATATCAATCCACATCCCATCAGGAGAATGAAATGGGAAAATGAATGATTCAGTTACAGATTAATCAGCTGAGCTTTTATGATTTATGCAGACAAGCAAGCACTGAAGAACGGGCTCAGTTCAGCAAATGGAGATGTATTCGTTCTCAGTTGGACTAACACTGCAAAAATCAACCGGGATAAAAAGAGAGCATTACATGTAATTAGAACTTATTAATTTTCTCACAAGCGTCCTTTCTGCGCCGGTTATCATCGTCATATTGACCTTATGGGCTGTGATTTAACTTTAGAAAAAGCAGTTTTTAACCTCATTTTCATATTCTCAAAACTCTCACAAACACCTTCAATGAACTTCCGAATATATTCCTGAACTTTTAGAAAAATTCTTTGAATTATGATTTACTTTTCGAAGACCTTGATCTGATTTAAATGTTTAGTTTCATCAAGACTTTCATTAACTTGGGATATTAAGTTAGCGATATTGGGCCAATATTATGTAAATGAGAATAGCGATAAAAATTAAACATTGCTTCCATTAATATGCCAATATTTGCTTCAAATGTAAAATTCTGTTGATTCGTTAGATTACAAAGACTGAAGGCGATTAAATAATAGTAGAAATAAACTATTTCAGGGACACTTAAGAACATAAGGGTTTCACATAAATTCGTATAAATTCATATAAATTCGTTCAATGATCATTAAAAAGCAATAGAATCTGTAACTACCGAATGCAAACGCAGTCTAACCCTTTGAAATCTGTATCTTGACACTCACACTTCAGGTAACTTCAGAAGTACCAGAGAAATTGACGTACCTATTGCACTAGTGAGATCGATGCCTTTATATCAAATTGAAATACTGACTTAAAAAAGACACACACATACGCAAAATACAGCAATCCGATTTTCTCGCTGGAGTGCATTAAGCGTTAGAGAGAGTTAATGGAAAGTAAATGTAAAATTGTGCACTAAGTTTTACTTGCCAGTAAGAAACACTATCTAATACAGTTATTGGAACAAAAGAAAATCGTCAGTGTTTCAGCAAATATCTAAAATGTTTTCAAGGCCAGATCATATCAAAGAAATTGTCATTTTAAAGCTATTATAAAACACAAGAAATTCACGCTTAATTAACTTAAATCATTAGTCATCCTTTCATCTCTTTTTTAACTGCTACAATGTATCATTATCCTTAGACTCTCATGTCCAGATAATTACTCCATCAAAAGACATTGCACCAAATTCGCTGAGATCTGAAGGAAATACATTTCATTACATAAATCTTCTTGTAATTAACTGGGTAGCTGCACTTCCATTACTGCTGATAGTGGAAGCTGAGGTTGACTTTTAAGTTATCATCATCTAAAAATACCTTGGTCGAGGATGAGTTCTTGTTAAGAAACAGTGACTGAATGGAAGGAGGAAATTTTAAATTATCGGAATGAGTTCATTGTTTTGAGGATTAGTTTTCATGTCTTAGTATTGGTTCATTTAATAACTTTATATTTGGAGATCATTATTAAGGATGTATTCAAATAAATTTACGAAGGAATTTTAATCGATCGTTATTTCTACTTAGCACGTAATAAATCTCTTTTCGCTTTTTGAATTGTAGAGAGTTCATTACTTTTCATCTTTAAGTATAAAATTCACACAGGAACTAGCTTACACTACAGAGAGAGAGAGAGAGAGAGAGAGAGAGAGAGAGAGAGAGAGAGAGAGAGAGAGAGAGAGAGAGAGATTCTACCAAGCATTATCCAGAACAATACGTCTGGAAACTGTTTTTGATAGAGTAAAGAAATTCTCCGGAAAGTCAAGACATCATTAGGTATATTAAATTCACCCAAAGACACTTACTTGATCCCATATATCTGTCTCCCGCCGAGCTGAACTTAATACACAGACATAACTACAAGCATTCGTTGAAATTCGATGCATAATGAACGTTTCCCACCGGAATCAAGGACTGCATCAAAAATGCTGTTTTAATCAATTCAATAAAACTAACTATTCGTCTTGATTTTTGTAATAAAATTGCATCCATGATTAACGAAAACTAGATTGCATTCCATTCTATTTTAAATATAAGCAACAAGCAAAATAGCGTTTTTAATATGGCTCATGTAAACACTGGGTGCACAACAACTGAAACTGCCTAAACGATTCTTACAGCATGTAGGAACCTTGAAACAGGACCCGCCTTCTCAATGTTATTTCTAAAAAAAATCATAAAAAAAAACTTCAAGACATTATTCTTCAAAGACAATGTTCGAAATACAAAAGCACGATTTACAAAACACAATTGTCCCCACAAAGCGTTCAGAAAAAAATTGAGCAGTTCTATTCATCATTATTCCTCCCAATATGCGATCCATATAACTCCTTGTTCTCAAAAATATTGAACAGAGAATATTAAGGAAACAGGTGTTATACTGCACAACAATCCCGAATCTTCCCCAACAAACTGACAGTTTGAAATTTGGTTCTTAACAATCGGTGAATATTTCATTATTAGGTGCTTAGGGAAATCAGTTTCTTCAATGATTTAAACAATTAATATGAGGTAATATGGGTCTAGTGTAGGCATTAACACTGAATAAGAATTCTGGGGAGTTTTAAGGGATGAAACGACAACATAAAACTTTTAGGATCATTAGAAATGTTTGATGTCCTTACAAAGCTATTCTAAAAATCAAGCTCATTACCAAAGCCACAGAAAAGCTATTACTGAAAGCATAAGAATGGAAATTTAGCATATTTTAAATCAAAGTTATCAAGACTAAAAAGATTCATCATTTCCATCGGAATAATGACTGGTTTTCATTAAACTGCTTCTCCGAACTTCCATTCAGTAACCAAAAGCAAAAAAATATATGATGCCAATTACGCTCCCAAAATTGAGGTATATATTCCATGAGGAGTGGAATCATGAGCAAAAATATTTTTGTTTACAGATTCCAGCAATTAGATGCTCACTTTGTAAGAGATCAGCTTTCCGAAAAATGACCTGTTTTCCTTTTGATTTTGTCTGAAACGAATCCTGGAAAAACTAATGTCTAACAATTCCCACCGTTAACAACCAGACCTACTGTTGCGAGTTTAATCGTGAAATAAGCTGTATTTGATGGGTGAAAATATAGGACGTCCACAATATTATTTGGTTCTTCATGCTCTCTCTCTCTCTCTCTCTCTCTCTCTCTCCCTCTCTCTCTCTCTCTCTCTCTCTCTATGTGTGTGTGTATATATATATATATATATATATATATATATATATATATATATATATATATATATATATATATATATATATATATATATATATATATATATATATATATATATATATATATATATATATTATTACGTCTTCCTGGTAACAGCACCATCCCGTTCCTAGACCTATATATCTGAGTCACCCAAATCACGATCACAGTCATCTGGGCAAATATCCACAATAGATGTTCAAGTTTTGAGTTTAACGATCATTCACACTTCCTCTTGCACATATATTCTACTTCAGCAATGTATATTTTTAAGATGGTTGATATGAACAACCCATCAATAGAATGGAATGGAATATAGAGTTTAGGCCAAAGGCCAAGCACTGGGACCTATGAGGTCATTCAGCTTTGAAAAACAAATTGAGAGTAGGCAGGTCTGGAAGGTATAACAGAACGAAAACCTGGCAGCTGCACTATGAAATAATTGATAGGAGAGGGTGGATAGCAAGATGGAAGAAAAATAATATGAATGGGAGTAGCCTACAGTAAAAGGAATGAAAGGGGTTGCATCTAGGGGCCTAAGGAAGGGACGCTGCAAAGAACCTTTAGTAATGCCTACAGTGCACCTTGTGAGGTGCACTGACGGCACAACCCACCTGCAGGGAACAATCCTTGAAGACAATATTTTTCCATGATTGTGTACACAACAATTATTCATGATTTAAAACAGGGAGGGGCTAGTGTGTCATTTCTATGCAGAAATGGTTCACCATCTGAGAAGAGTAAGAATTCGGAGCTAATTACCCCTTTTCTACAGGTACTGTTGTTTTCTCCCTCATTTCTACAGGTACTTTTTTGATAACTTCCACTGACTTCTATGCACGAGTCTTATTCTTACCATGCAGGTACTATATCAGTTACTGTTCTGGTGAGCTCAGGAGAGGCCCTACTCTAGTCGGTTAATTCCCTCCTTTTCTGTAGGAACTACTTCAGTCCCCGTTCTGTTTAGCACAGTTTGAAAGCTCTTTGCGCTCATGGTGTTAGTTTATATAAGTTTCACTTTGCCCTTCCGTTTTGACGAAACCCCTTAACAATTAAGTGACTCAGCCCTCTCCTTAATCCCAAAACAGGTAATTTGTAGGTGTATTGCACATAACTGCAGACCGGGGTATTTCTTTCATGGTACCTGGAACCAATAAATCTATTCTAAAAGAATATGTACTTTTTCTAAATTACTCTCTTTTTTTTAACTAGACAGAAGATATCACTAAGATTGTACGTTGAAAAAAAAATGTTAATATAAGTATCACAAACGTCGAGAAATGACTTCAGTAACGTTATGAGCCAAGAGAGGTTGTGGTTGATCCAGCTGATAAAGGGATAATGAAATCGAATTCCTAGTACCTAGCAAAATTCGATTGTAAAGGGAATTCTGTATTAAAATCAACATACGGAGGAACAGTGCCATTGAATTCCTTGTAACCCGGATATAATTTTATTTCAAAGGCAATTATATAAGAAACACAACAGATTAGGAAATAGTGCTACCGAATCCCTGTAACCTAGGCTATCATATGTTTCCAAGGGGATTTATATATGAAAGTGCCTTTACCCTGACGGGGATTCGATATTAAACCGCTTCCAGAACTACCCGTATGTAGTGCTCACTCCGAATGAACAGAATTGTAAAATTTTGCTTAAACCAAATACCGATGACAAGTACCTCCAGTCATGCAAGAGACAAGAAGATATTTGATATTTGAATCAGAATTTCAGAACAGGAGAACAGACTTGAAAATGTTAAATTCTAATTGTGTCACTGTAATGCTTGATTCTTTTCTGCTGATTTTTACTCATTTGCCCTTATCTGCTATTCTTATGTCATTTCAAAGATAATAAAAACGCAAATAAAAAAAAAAAGTTAGATACGTTGGCATTGCATTCTAACTGAGAGTTCAAGTCAAGTTAACATGCATTTCAGACAGAGCTGAAGAGTGTAACACAATACAGCAGCAGTTTTGGTGTAAGTCCCACCACTGAGTCGGAATCTGCCCAAGAATATAATTTACAAGAAATAAATCCCAAAGTTATCTGTTAATGAATCAGATGACTGGTCTTTGTAGATCCATTGCGCATGATAAGAAGAAATCTAATTATGACTCATCATAACGTTTATGGTTCATGAAACTCTTTCTTACCTCTCTAGAACAGGTCTCAATAGGTCTCGGCATCTTTAATGAGTTTTTTTGTTTTGTATTTCTTTAGTTTATTCATGATTACATTCCATCAGTAAGTTACGGCGTATATTAAATCCTATTCAGAAACTTACTGGACTCATCATTACACTCTGTCATCTGGTGGCCACATTCTGAAGTTGCTTTAATTCTGCGTTTTAGACAAAACAGTGTTGTTAATATTCTAATGAGAAAATGATTAGAATACAGTAATCATATGGTTATGTCAGTCTGATGCACTTTGGTAGAACACTCAACTGGTTCATTTGAAATGTAGGTTCTGTAGTCCACGAACTGAACATGAAATATGGAGCAAGTCAGGAAGGTATATTATTATTATTATATTTTTATTTCGGAATTTATATTGATGTCCGGGTCAGGTCAGGTACAAACTAATCGACACATATGACGACGAAAACTGAAGACACGGTTTTTAGTTCTGCCTTGAAATAAAACGAAAATGCAACTGAAGAGGAACATTTCCAGTACTGCAAAATGCTAGATACCGATTTGGATTCACTAAAAAAAAAATCACCAACTGAAAACTGACCCAAATAAAGCTGCATTTGTAGTATCATTCCGGATACATGGTAACATTTCCATACTAAGCCACATGAGATCAATTAGTACTACTAAATAGCGATTTAAAGAAGATTACTTAATGGAAGGACAGTGCGTAGTCATAATGTGGATATATCTTATTCTAAAAATCAACTTTACGGTGCATTCCAGATGATATAAATAAAAAAAAATTATTTGCTTAGTCAAAATATAAAAGTATTTTCATGTTATACAACTATGATCCGTATGAAGGTGTACAGTATTTTATAGGTTACATACGATTATTAAAATTCATTATGCTTGCCAAGAGATCCTGATTTTAACATTGCCCAAATGTAAGATTATGAAAACATTACGAATTGGTAATTTATGGAGGCTAATTTTTAAAAATTAAATTGTATCCTTTTTCATAGTATATCTTCGGCTTCATTTCATGAACCCTATGAAATTCTGCAAACGATTCATGACACAAATGTAAGATTATGAAAACATTACGAATTGGTAATTTATGTAGGCTAATTTTTAAAAAATTAAATTGTATCCTTTTCATAGTATATCTTCGGCTTCATTTCATGAACCCTATGAAATTCTGCAAACGATTCATGACATAGATTTATCAACATCTAATAATACAGCCTGAAGTGCTTTTACTAAGTAAAAATGAAAAGCAAATGATGGAAGCCTGACATATCTACAGTTAACATTTTCGTACACATGTATTACAATGCCAACACACTTATTGCAAATGAAGGCCGATATAATTATAATATTCTGGCGTTTGATAGCAATAATGTAATATGATTATTATAAATGCCCCATAGAAGTCGCAGGAAGATAACGAGAATGAAATTTCACGGACTGTGATTTTATTTGTGTATACTATGTTGTGCGTCAATCAACAGGTACGTCTCCACTATAGTGTAAAACATGCCATAAACGTGCCTGAAACATTGCATACATTTCACAAACAAGTCCACGACCGTCAGTGGAAACCGAATCTTTGGCAAATGCTGGATTATCTTAAGAAGCGCTGGTTAACTGATCAGAACAACCAAGAAGCCGTTGACTTGCAGTCAACATGTTTTTGGTGTGTGTACGGTAAGTTATCGACGTGTGTTTCCTGCAGCGTACACGCACTCAAAGAAACCATTCATGAATGTTGCCACTCTAACAATTTATTTATGTACCTTTAAAATGAAACACAGAAGTACATGAACGTTGAATTGTATGACAAATCTGCCATTAAGTACACAATTCCCCATTTACTCTTTCACCTACTTGTGTAATGATCAATAATACTGGATAGCCCGAGTGTTACGGCTGCGTTACATACTTATTTTGTATTGCCAGACACCGCTAATAAGCTCATTTCATTCATTTATGAAACCGAACACCGTAGTGGTTACTCCATATCGATCAAATTTTCAAAAGCGAAACTGAGGTTAAACCATAACAAAAACATCAAATTCATTCGGATACATCATCATTTAAATGACAAACTGTTGTTGATTTGGCAATGCTTTGCTTCTTTCAGGATATATTCGATGCATTTGTTAATTTGAGGCTCATTTGATTGGACGGTGAGAGCGTGACGTAACCAGGGAATGATTTGTCATAAAATGAAAGGGTTCAGTTTTGATTCATGGGTGCGCTATGCGGTTGTGAGTGTCTAGTGTGTTTGCGAGTGTCTGTGAAATTGTTTGCAGGCATACGCACACAAACACACACATACAATATATATATATATATATATATATATATATATATATATATATATATATATATATATATATATATATATATATATATATTATGCTGTTCCCCTTAAAGGGAGGTACCTTCCAAGAGAAGAAAGACAATGATCACAGCCACTTTCATACTAATAGTGATGAAAAGTGGCTGAATCCCATGTGCAGAGAACTTCCACTTCATTAGTTATACATATTCCTACAAGAGACTTATCGGTAACACGTTCAACCCCCTTATACATAATGCGGCATTCACCCCCATCTTGCACGCTCTCTCTCACCTTCTAGATGCGGAAATGCTTCTATTTTGTCTGTGTGTATATGAAAAGAAATAATGAATGAAAAACACAAGAATAAAGGCAATGTTTTCAGTATCTTAAAACTAATAAGTAAATGACATCATTAAAAATGTCAAGGTAATTTCCCTTTTAACCTCAGGAACTGTGGGAATAAGAAACAAATTTTTAGGAAAAAATGAAAATTCCTCTCATTGTTTGTTATGTCATAATCTTGATCGTTTATGTATTTTCTAATGAAATGCGGAACGATAAGGGTAAACCAATAACACTTTTAGGATAATGGTAAAATGAAAGAGAATAAAATACATTCTTACAGCGACAGGAACTTCAGTTACGCGAATTCCCCTGATTTCAAGGATATTCCAACAACATGAAAGTTCACACTGCGCGGACGAAAACAGAAAACTGAAGAATTTTATGTTTATGCTTCTAAATAAAAGTGTATAATGTAATTTACCCACTATTTACAAAAGACATGAGAGGAATCAGAAAAGCTTGCAACTAAAAACGTATTTCTTACTTAGGCTTTTTCTGCGTTCTCTTTCTAATGGAGAAAAGTACCGTATTATAGCAAAACGCAGGATGCGTTGTAAAAAGGCCATGTCAGGTAAATATGACTTTTCAGAGAGGAAATAGACAAAATAAAATTCAAAAGCGTTCTGAGAAAAAAACACAAAATTTGTCCTCATTAAGATATCCAGTAAACAGTAAAAATGAAAATTGACACACTGCTAAATAATGTGAACAAAGACTAATGATTAAACATTATAATGTGAAGAACAGAAGGACAACCATGAACTGAAACCAAATCACAACAAATTAGCGTAATGATAATCAACCCCCCCCCCAAGTCAAGTTTTCCAGGGATGAGGGGAAAAACGAGAAACATGACAAGTGGACGCAACTAAATTAAGGACCAACACCTCTCAAAAAGTCTACACAATAACAGAAAACGAAAAATCATGTCCCCAACTTAAGAAAAAAAAAAAAATCCACAGCTTAACGAAGGACGGAAAATAATGCCCATAACAGAATTCGAAAAGAAAAACAGCAGTCCACAACTTACCGGAAATGAAAAAAGATAAAAGCTTGCATACGGATGAGAATACGCAAAAGCGCTTAATAACACCAGGGCAAAATCCAGGCAGGTCCCGACCATCCCGCCGTAGAGCCAAAAGCGGAGAGAGAGAGAGAGAGAGAGAGAGAGAGAGAGAGAGAGAGAGAGGAATGTCATCTGGACTTTCAGGTGAAGGAGTTTCGATGTCACAAAGAGAAGAGGTCGGGATGAATTACTCTGTGGCTCTCGGAAACTTTCTGCGGATTTTGGTTTTCTTTCTCTCTGCTTTCTTTCTTCTTTCTTTCTATTTTGGGTTGGGTCTCTCGTAATCAGCTGTGATCGTTTCCTGTTTGGGGAATCAGGTTATAATTCTCTCTCTCTCTCTCTCTCTCTCTCTCTCTCTCTCTCTCTCTCTCTCTCTCTCTCTCTCGTTATCTGATTTTGGAGGAAATATACTGTTAATACAAACCCTCTTCATTGGTAACAGACGTTACACACTATTTTGAATCATATTCCAATAGTGTCAATGAAAGATACAAAACAATGAAAAAATCAATAATACTGAGAAAAGAGAATATTTCTGTATCCCTTGCGAGTTACAGAAGAAGCAGATAAAATCTAATTATTTCCAGCAATTACCTGGCACCTGTTTATATGCCTAACGTATTAACATAAATTATCAATCCATTCACCACAAGCAATTCAACTCACATACATACATACATGCTGTACACACACACACACACACACACACACACACACACACATATATATATATATATATATATATATATATATATATATATATATATATATATATATATATAAATAAATATATATATATATATATATATATATATATATATATATATATATATATATATATATATATATATATATCTGTGTGTGTGTGTGATTAAAAACAGAATTCCACCTAATAAAAGGACCCCACAAAAATACAAAAAAATAATAATACTAATAATAAAATGGTAAAAATAATAGCCTATATTTCGAAGACATCTGTCACCCTCAACTGACAATTGTCTTCGAAATATAAAGCTATTATTTTTACCATTTTGCTGTTTTTATGGGCTCTTTTTACTAGATGGAATTCTTTATTAACAGAAAATATTTTACAATCATATATATTTATGTATGTATGTACGGTATGTATGTATGTGAGTATGTGTATGTGTTGAAATGCTTCAGTAAATAATAACATATGTCATTATTCTGTCATAAATGCAGCATAGCCAACGATATTAAATGAATGGAAGGAGTCATTCAGGACTGTTCAGGTTGATGTTCAGATTTTGAAAAAAAAAAAAAAAAAAAAAAAAAAAAAAAAAATATATATATATATATATATATATATATATATATATATATATATATATATATATATATATATATATATATATGTATGTATGTATATACACACACACACACACACACACATATATATATATATATATATGTATATATATATATATATATATATATATATATATATATATATATATATATATATATATATATATATATATAATTTATAATGTATTTTTCAAGAATCTCAGACACATCAACCTGAACAGTCCTGAATGACTCCTTCCATTCATCTAATATCGTTGGCCATTCTGCATTTATGACAGAATAATGATTATTATATATATATATATATATATATATATATATATATATATATATATATATATATATATATATATATATATATATACACAAACACACTAAAGAGAATCTGAAACACATCAGTCTGAACAGCCCTGAATGACTCCTTCTCTTCATTTAATATCGTTGGCCATTCTGCATTGAGGACTGAATAAGGACATATGTTCATTTTATGAGAAGGTAATATCTTCATTTACTCTAAAAATATCACTCAGTTACCGAAAGAACGTTTCTCTTTGGCTACTTATTAATGCTACGATAGCACACGAATACCCTCCTGCGTTGGGTTCGTATTATCCCTGAAGCTCTCTGGTCATCAGTGAAGAGTCAGTCATTCGCTCTTTTTTAAAACCAACTCTCTTTTTCCCTTGTATTTATTTATGTATTTTATAATTTTCTACTTATTTATTTCATCTAACCTAAACATTTATCTATACTGTATACATCTGGCATCCGTAAGAGGAATAACGTAACTTTTCCCTTGTTAGAGAAACATTTAAGCGACATCAGTTTGATTTATGATTATAATGATTTAAGATTTTATGTTGCCATGAAAAAACGAAGAGGAAATGGGAAGTGTCACTCCAAGTGAGAGGCTGCGTATCATAATGTCACAGATTATTTTGTATTCTTTTTTATTATTTAAAGATAATGGATGACGTTGTGCTTCTTAAGTGTAATTCCTACACGGGGACAGAACTTAACTAGCAACCCATTAGACCCAACTAAAGGTCTTCAGAAAAGACCAAAACTTGAAAGATCAGACGAAGCCCTAGACTAGGTAAGGACGACCCAGAACTCGTGCAAATTTCCTCGCAGATCAAATCTTTCTCTTTTACTGCCATTTTAGAACTTACTCCTTTTCATATTCCATTCCCCAGGACTTCTGAGGAGTCCATAAACCCAGTGAACATGCGTTTGAAAAACTATCAAATTTCACGCTGACTGACAGTTTAAGTCTGCGATTTATTAGAATATTCTACACAAACGGAAGAATAGGATGTTATGTGGAGTGGAATGGCGTCATTGTGGAATATCTTAAGCTTTATTCTATTCCTAATATATACAAGTAAATATTCAGTGAGCTTACCATTAAATATTAATGAAATGTGTTCTTCATTTCTCCTGTTAGCTCTATGTTTACAAGTAATTTAACTGTTAATCTCTCTCTCTCTCTCTCTCTCTCTCTCTCTCTCTCTCTCTCTTCTCTCTCTCTCTCTCTCTCTGTATGTAATACGGAAGCTAGAACTTAGAAACCTTTTTGTCAAAGCAGAGTAAAACCTGCAAATTTTTTAACTTTTGAGCCAAAAACTTTTAGCATTAACTTCAAAATTCCATAGCAATAATTACCCTACATCCTTTATATACGTTTTGAATACCCGCCAGATAAAATGAAAAATTATCATTAATCGATACTAAACTTTTGCACAGAAAGTGATTTTATCAAGTTATGATTTGATAACACTGAGAGAGAGAGAGAGAGAGAGAGAGAGAGAGAGAGAGAGAGAGAGAGAGAGAGAGACATGAAAACAAACAAACAAACTCCTGATAAGTCGAAGGAAGAAAGACCACGATCATTAGAGAGAGTTTTCAAACAGGCAAAAGACTCAGAATGTTTATTTGACTTCATACTTTTTCCCCTCAGTGTTTGAACTTTTTTTCTTTCTTTCTTTTTTTCCGCGTTTGAACTTGTCTCGAAAATTGCGCCCTGGGAGGCTGCGGTCTTTCGGAGCAAGACAGCGGAAGCGCAGAGAAAGCTGATAGAGAAAGTTTCCCTCGGCAAAGTCTATACGACTCCCGGCCTAAATATGACAAACTTTGCAGATCATTTTCCGACCATTAAAACATCTAATTAATGTTTCAGTAAATGCCGCATTCGGTATTGTTCGTAAGGCCACATATACTTATAACAGTAACAAAATCAGTGCAACCTGTTTTAGGCCATTTGTACTTCCTTTACTAGAATACTGTTCTCCGGTGTGGAGGTCTGCTTCTGGCAGAGATTTATCTCTTTTAGAAGGAGTGGTTCGTGTTGATAGGTTTCTGTTTCCTAAGAGTAGTAGGTATGACATGGACCATCGACGGATGATCTCTCGTTTGTCACTTTTTCATAAGTTGTATTTCAACAGAGATCTTTCACATTCCCAATTGATCCCTGATCCCCTTTATCTGCCAAGAGTAACCAGATTCGCTGAACAGCTGCACCAATATGCAGTAAATGTGCCTCGCTGTCGGCTTCTCAGTTCCAGAGGACCTTTATTCCTCACACCGTTGGACTGTGGAACAGCCTCCCAGAGGATGCCGTGCAATTGGAACTTCAGAAATTCAATCGAAGACGCAATTTATTACTACCAGAATACGGCTCTCCTTGCATTTTAATACATTTGTATCTATTTGTGAATTTATTGATTTTTTTTAATAAGTGGGATCTCTTCTTTTTGTATTTTACCTCCTCTTACTTCTTCCTAATAAATACCATACTCTTTGGAATTTAAAGAATTTCAAGTCAATGGTCTGGTTTCAGGGATAATCTGAAATTCTGATAAATTTTCTCCCATATAAGATCGTCGTTCCATAGGCGCTTTCGCGTAAGCACGTTGCGTCCATCAAACAACGACTGTGGTTTCTCAAAACTGTCTCAAGCATATGAATAATCAAGTTCGTTATCGTCGTGATATGAAAGCTGGGATGCAGCGCAGAGAGATGAGGCTCTGACCTGGGTGACATTGCAATATAACGCTTCACAGCTGGGCAGCGAAGTCAAAGTAAATTCTGCGTTGTTTCTGTTATCCTGAAGCATATTAATAGCATAGACTAAGGAGGAAAGAATCAGACTGGTACTTTTTTTTTTTTTAACTGGAGATGAAAAACTAAAGTCATCAAGTTTGTTTAAAGCTGATGTTTACATCGTTTAGCTTTAAATGATTCAAACTAATAAATGTCCTTATTTTCCCCCCAAAACAATACATTTCATCTATCTATATAAATAAATTATATATACTTCTTCATCTTGTATCTAGATAAATATAATGTTAAGAAACTTGTAGAACGCCAAATAGACTGCTAAACAGATGTAATCTTGTCACCTTATACTGACAAAGCACGGAGATAAAAAGCTGTAAACATATGTGTTAGCGAATGCATAAAATGTGCGCAGTTTTCAGAGGTTATAATCATGTGAGAATGAAAGGTTCGCGTGAATCGGAGATTGTGTTGTATAACGTGCTACATTCAAACGCAAATTATAGCAATTAATTTTTATATTACTCATCCTCTTTTGCAGGTAGGTGTGAAAAACAGAGCAAATTTAGAATCTGATTAGTTGAAATCGTTTTTATTCCAGCAATATTAAGGTAATTTAAATGTGTCAGCTTTATTTTATTGTCCCGCACCTAAGTTATCAGAGTGATGAGTTCTTTACCTACCTGGAAATTGTTTTCCTGGTTATGCAAGAAAGGGTAACATGCACATGGTTAACCAGAATTTAATGAGAACAGAACATTCTTCTGCGAGAAGGAAATTTTATATTTGAAAAGAATGCGAATGTATTAGAACGTGAGCAATAGTTCTTCCTTTGTTTTCACAGAAAAGTGAAAACATTTTAGAATACGATCATGAAAGTTCCATCAAGCATTACAGCTCATGGCGTGAAGGCAATTTTGTCGTTGTAACTGGATCGAATAGTTATACTGATCCTCTTTTACTCCGTAAGCCACCACCCTGAAACCTCAGGCGTGAACGACCAGGCGAAACCTATGAAGACGAGACCTTCCCATGGGCAATCCAGTTCTCTTTTAGGTGGGGCAACCTTATCCCAGAGCAACCAGACAAATCAGAACACGTGAGGAGTCAGGACACAATGCCTTCGACCCCTTTATATCTTAGTAATATTTGACTAGTGAGGAGAATCACCATACTATTATTGAAAAAAAAATCGCTCATGTTAATGAAAGCCTGCCTGGGACAACGTTACCGCGGTGAAGATGACAGATATGGAACGATTTTAATGGCATGGTAACCTCTACCCCTCTCAAAGAAAACAAAACACATAGGATAAATAAAAAAAAAAATCTGACAAGAAAGAAAGATGGCATCTGAGATTGGTATCACCTTCTCACTTGAACGTAAACATCAAATCAACCGCGTTTCTCAAAGCCCTGTCCGTGTTATCAAAGAAGAAAATAGAAGCTTACCGAAACCAGGCCTTTTTGGTTAAATATTAATAACCTGTCTGTCACTTTTGCACATTCCATGCTATGCAGGTTTGTATTCCTTTAGGCTTCTTGAATAGACTTATCGTTAAAAAAATGCCAAAAATATGCCTTTGTTTGCTTGTTCTTTATAAAACAATTAAATATTCATCACCAAAATATAAGGTATAAAAATTTATCAATAATCTAAGATTACTTTTGATGTTAGTTAAAAGATTACAGGATACGTTAAAACAGGATTGAAATAAAATGACAGAAATCCACACATGAAACTTTTCACTCAAAGTCAGCGAAGGGAAAGCAAAGCATAAAAAAAAGTCCAAAAACCAAAAAGGAAAAGAAATTAAAAGGACAAATGTTTTGTAATGCCAATAAGAAAAATGGTTTGCTATTAACATATTAAAGGATAGCACACTAAATTGAATAGAGATAGTAAATTCGCAATCACAAGCATTTAATATTTCCAACACTACACAAGTCAGTCTACTTGGTTTAAAAAAAAAGTTGAAAGAGAAATATTCAGTGTATATTGTTCACTTTAGCTTTAAGCTGCTGCATTTATATTGAGAAATGTTGTTCCTCTTGGTCGAGCGAAATTCATTTTGACCAACCCCAAGTACTGTACGCTGAAGCCCTTTTGATTTATTCCGCTCTTCTATTGCTCATATTTTTTCCCATTAAATATGCATAGTCAATAGACAATGGAACATGGACTGTTGATCTTTACAACGGACGAAAAGTTTCAAAGAAAAAGCTGACTAACACAGCTGGAATGGATCGCTTTCTCTTTTTCTATCCATATCATGAACTATCTTGCAAGTTATTGTTAAGACAACCCCTGAAAAACAAGTGTCCAGCATAGTGCTCAAGGAATGTCGGTCACTCCACCAAAACTCTACATGACATCTGCTGTACCATGGACACAGGTGCCATAATCCAACCTTCATCTGAAGTAACTCACAAACAGATATCTAAAAAGAAGAAGAAGAAAAAACAGATGACTGAAACAGGGAAATCTTCCTCACACATCCAGGCTCTAAATAATTCCTTGTGGGAGAAGCTGTTTCAACTTCCATAAATGCACCAACTCATTCTGATTATATTCAGTATTCGGAACGAGACATTTAAATTTTAAATGAACGTTGACGTAGAGAGAGAGAGAGAGAGAGAGAGAGAGAGAGAGAGAGAGAGAGAGAGAGAGAGATAATACTTTTACATTTCAATAATGGCACAAAAAGGAGGTTTACAAGAGTAAAAGTAACATTTAATGCTGTATACAGCAGGTATATTCTCCAATCACACATGCAGGAATTATCTATTCCAATACACTTCCATACGTAGCCTGGCCAAACATTTGCATATTCTGAACTCTGAGTTTATATACGTGGACATGCAGCAAACAGGGTATACTGTCTTTCAAATATGAGGGAAATTGCATTATTATCGGTATATTTATTGTCTTTGTTCATATGGGTCTTATCTGGTTATGGGCCACATTATTTTAGACCAAAAAAAAACTATGAAAATATTGAAAGATAATGAAATTGTTGCCAACTTCTCCCATCTCCTTCAAGAGAAGAAGCAGTTAATCTTAATTTATTGAGTCACTGTCCTTCCTTACTGCCTATTCTGCTTTGGTAACTTTCAGTTTGCTAAAAGAAATTATACAAACAGAATTTTATCATCGACAGACAACATACAAATAAGGTGGCGTCGTTTTTCTTCATTCATTTTTTATATATATTTTATCTGGAAAATCTCAGGTCTTATTGTGCATAAGAGAGAGAGAGAGAGAGAGAGAGAGAGAGAGAGAGAGAGAGAGAGAGAGAGAGAGAGAGAGAGAGAGAGATTGATATTCTGCTTCGGCGAGTTCAACACTCTCTGAAAAATATGAAGAGTTGCACTTTGCAACGGAAGCTCAGAGTCTTTTGATAAAACGAGAGAGGATTCTGTTTTCATTACCCGAGGTCAGGCATTGTTGCAGAAGAATGGTACAAGTATCAAGAGGAAAAAGTGAGATGTGGATGAATAAGAAGGAGGAAGAGAAGGAAAAGGAGGAAGGAGGACTTTCTAAAAATCTTTCTCAGAAAAGTCTTGAGTTCGCCCTCCTCCACCACTCACAGTCCGGAGCTGTTGCTCTTCTGCTTTGGTAAACATTTCGTGACTCTTTTCCATTTTGAAACTGCTACAAATCAAGAGACAGACAAACAGAAAAATCGACAGACATTCGAGTGCTTAAAATTTTAAATTTCCTAAATTTATGGACTAAAAAAGGTTATTTTTTTTGTCATCTCCTTATAGGAATCTAAAAGAAAAACCTGATTTACTGGATTAATTTGTTTTTTCTTGAAGAATATTCTCCTTATCACCATCTTCAACCACATTGTCATCAGCATTACCATATCATCATAATTGTTTATTTAACTTCATCGTCGGCATTATCACCATCTTCTCCCTCATATTCCTGTCCATTGACATAATCTTCATCGTAATCATTCCTGTAAAGAATAATCGCCATATTTCTCACAAAAACCCTGCGTTTCTTCTTTAAAATTTGAAGATTAGGTTTCATGCCCTGCCAATTACAAGTTTGACTCTAAGCAGGCTTTACAGTCCAATCAGCATAAAGTAAAGACAAAAAAGACATTTTTGAGAACTCTGCATTGCGGAATATATGAATCAAAGTCAAAACAAGAAACGAAACTACAAAGTCTAACCATCATCAGCCATGCCTTAAATCTTCCTCTGAAATGTTCGAAATGCAAAACATCATCGCTGTGAACATAAATCATGAATCAACATTATTTTCTTTCGAATTCTTTACTCATCAAGATAGTTTACTCTCACAAAAGTAATAAATCTTGTCGTGAAGGGAAGAATTGGTGTAATGATGCACACGTGTAAGTTGTTTCTTTTTTATATTTTTGTCACCAATGTATTCATTAATTTTCTTTTAATTTTGTGAAGGATTTTCTGTGTTCTTAACGCTTATTTCATGATTGTCATTATTGTTCCAAATGTGCACAAAATGTTTTAAAACAATTAAAAAAGGCATAGAAGTGAAAAGTACATAGTAAATGAGGAACATAGTGGAAAGATCAGCATAAATATGTCAACTGCATTGTTATGCTTTTTTGAGTAAAAGATGTATTAATAAATGGCTGCTTATGCACCAACACTGATATCGTACCTTTCTCTCCGCACTCTTCCTATCCTCCTCCTCAAGTAAATTACTTTAAATTGGTGATGCAGCACATGGTATTGTATTATAAATGTTTATTTAACCACGTGTTTAAAGTTTTACCTTTGTTGTCATATGTGCTCTTTGCGCCCGAAACAACTCCCTGAAATGGTTAATCTGTTAATCCCTTGACCAACCAGGACCTAGACCTCAAGGTCATTCTCCCCACACGATGATATAAATAGGCCGATAGGCTGGACTGTAAATCAGTAGTTGTTTTATAATGCCTTAAAGGCGAAACAGCTGTCGCGACAAAATTCAATAACTAGAAGGAAGTCTGCGTATTTTTCACTAGAAATTGACGCACAAGAATCGGAAAAAAACTCGTAGGATATAAGATACCCGCAAGAAACTTATTTGATACCCACTAAAGTAGCTGCTTTTAACGAAACTGTATAAGGGAAAAACTAAGCCCTAAAGTATATATATATATATATATATATATATATATATATATAGTAAGAGTATATATATATATATATATATATATATATATATATATATATATATATGTGTGTGTGTGTGTGTGTGTGTGTATGTGTGTGTACATATATATACATATCGTGTTCTAAAAGTGAAATACGTCGTATTTTCGAAAGAGACGGAATGCGGTAGCTTCCCGGTAGTCCGCCATAGTACATGGATGCAAATATGCCTGCCGCTTCGTGCGTTCTTTTCCAACCCCGTATTTCCGTTCCTAGTAAACTGCTGCATACAGACATCCCGGTTTTCATTTCCGATCCGTAACTTTTGCCAGACATAAAATGAGTTGACACTGATATCAGGTGGTAGATGCTAAACCTTATGTTTTTTTCTGAACAACGGAACATTTAATTTGACGTCACGAGGACTTTTATTTCGTTACAGATTGTTGGACAATTTAATTTGTTACTTTATAAATCTCTTTCTGACGTCGCAACTGCAGCAGGTAACAATTCCACCTCGATTTCCGCTGCATATTTATTTCATTTGAAATCAAAGACACTTCGCAATGGAAGAGAAGAGCACAACTATTTTTTGTTTCCTTCTTGAATTTTATAACACAATTTTAATTAAAAAAAAAAAAAACAAAAAAAGGGTACTTTTAAAATTAGTTGAAAATATTGTTTATTGCTGATGTCAAAATAATTTTTTTGGGCATTTAAACATTACTTGGAAGAATATCTCACAAATGAAGGACAGAATTTCTGACAAGAAATTAGTAATATTTTAAAAGGAATGTAGTCCAGGATTCCGAATCATTTCCACGACACGTGGCTTTACCTGTTGTAGTCATCACCTCTCTCGGTTTTAATCTCGTGCTTTTGTGATTACTTTTCGAATGGGAATAAAACTTAGTTTTTCAGTGTATATTATCTATGTGAGAAGATAGAAAGTTAAAACTGTTAAAAAGTTGTTATTTCAGAATTTGGAAAAGGTAGTTTTTAAAATTACTAGGAAACTCCTTCAAGTTAAAAATGTGAAGGAGAAATGTTTGAAACGACGTTGTGAGGAGAAGGAAGCCACGTGCCATAGGGCAAGAAGTAAGGAGACTCGCGTAGGAGGATTTTCCGCAGAGTAATGGAAGGAAGAGAGTCTTTAAGCTCAGTTTCATTAACATCCGCTGCTGTCATTGGAGTTATTAATCAAACAAGATCATGTAAACAGAGAACTGACGATTTCATTTACCCTTCGTTACAGATCTGACTTTTATTAGCTTATTTGTATTATCTCTATTTATAAACAATCATTTATATTTCTGAAATTAGTAATGTTATAGAACAATATCATAAGTACACATGGTCTTTAGGAGATGAGTTTGAATGCTAGATGAAGCGTGAGTCACTTGATGTGAAACAAAAACAGTTATTTCAGGAACTATTCTCAAAGCAGCACGGATATGAAAATAAAAGTATTCTCCAAGATGACCTATTCTTTACACAAACGACAATGTGAATATGAAATTTATATTGTAACGATTGTTAGAAAGAATTTGTAGCAATACTGCATCAACTAATTCTAGCAACAATGGAGCATAGCTTTTGACAGTTACAAAAGTTTATAAAAAAACTATGAATAGTATTTAAGACGTAAGTTCCTGCTCGTAAAACCACATTATGTTTCCTGTTTGTTCTATGAATTTATTTTTAAATATATTATTTTCATTCAAAATTTCCTATTACAATACGTGGAATTTTTCTTTGCAAGTAAAACTCCTATGTGATTATCTTATTAAGTTTCTTATTAAGAATCATACCAATAAGTCATTTACGGCTTATGGTTTTAGAATGGCAAACTAGCATTCATAGTAACTCCTATCAGAGTACTCTAAAGCAGTAAGACTTATTGATTTCTCTTTACGGGTTGCTCTTGAGGCAAGGGCCCTTGCCGTTAAAGGACGTCTTTTTCTATGCTCTGTTGTCGTTTTAAAAAAGGCGTAATGAAGGATATGTTTCTATACAATAGTCGCACGGGTTATCCTTTTGTAGCTTTCAGTGTGATATAACAAACACTGTAAGTTCATTGGGAATATTTGTTGTTTTATAATCCTGTAGGCATTTACCCTCAATAAGGTGCTTCCATGATAAGAGCACTCTTTCAGATTCCCAGGAAGTATTTCATATCCATGGTTGCGATTCACTGCACTCAGCTATCTTCCTGCAACTAGATCAAACGTCGTTAAGGTTTCTGAAAATCTCTCTCTCACTCGAGGCGAAAGCATGAAAATTTGTCAAAATTTTATAAGGCTGTCTTAGTAATCCCTGTTACAGGGATAAATGTGTAAAAACACAGTAATACTCCGTGGAGTTTCTTCATTTCTAAAATTAAATTCTTCAGAAAAGACCTTTGAGTTATAAAGTCGTTTGGTTTCAAGATAAAAAGGATTTCAATGAAGATAAGTACATGTATAGAAAAGGTTAATATTTTAAAAGTAAATTCCGTGAATCAAAACCTTATAATCTGAAATTTTAAATTTCGTTTTATAGTGAAAGGGATCCTTGTAGGTACCTTTGTGCCAAAAGCGTAAAACTGGTCTTTTGTTGTTCGCCGAAACCATTTTGCCTCCTTCTGCTTTCAAATCATTAACGAAGAAAAACCACAACGATGCCCTTAATAATACCTTGGTTACGAAAGGGTTTTATGCACCGTTTGTGGTCGGTTACTTTTTCTGTTGAATCTATTGTAACCCACATGTCCCTTTACTCTTAAATAAAATAAAATAGTATGGTCTCTCTCTCTCTCTCTCTCTCTCTCTCTCTCTCTCTCTCTCTCTCTCTCTCCGATACCTCAAATAAGCTAAATGTTCCGGCCGGCCAATGAAGAATTAGAGGAATTTATTTCTGGTGATAGAAATTCATTTCTCGCTGTAATGCGGTTGGGATTCCACAATAAGCTGTAGGTCCCGTTACTAGGTAACCAACTGGCTCATAACCACGTAAAATAAGTCTAATCCTTCAGGCCAGCCCTAGGAGAGCTGTTAATCAGCTCAGTGGTCTGGTTAAACTAAGGTATACTTAAGGGAGATGCTGCGGGATTCTATATGAAAATTAAAAAAAGAAAAACAACAAACGATTAAGATTTCAAAGGCAGAACAGAAGCGAATTGTTGAATGTTAAGTAAAATGATAAACAAAATGTAGAGAAAAAGTTTAATGAGAAAATAAGAGAAAATGGAATATGGAGAGTGGGCTACAGAGGAAAGGATCAGAGAAAGAATAATAGAGCGATGTGATAAGAAGGAATGAGAGTCAAACGCAAGATTTAAAGGAGCTGAGATAGGAAAGGAGAATGTGTTATATATAAAAAAAAAAATAGAAAAGAGAACAAAAAGGAGTACAAGAGCGATTAATCGTTAATCATATTGACCATCGTACTAACCATTAATGAAAATGTCTGTGCATGAATGACACACCGAAAGAGTCGAAGTCCAGAACAGAGCAGATTCTTCATTTCATCTCCGTCAGGATTTGTCGGGGTATTGGGCGTTCCCTTCAGGTGATCCTCTTTCAAGTACTGCACCTTCATCATCCAGCATTTTTGAAATGACGAGGTTCCGTTTCGGAATTTCTCTCCCTCTTTTCCTCGGTTGGAGAAGTTTATTTGTTTCAGGATCGAATTTCATGAAGAAAACCAGTTCTTTAACATTAAGATATATAAGAGAAAGTAAGACAATTCACTCAAGCAAAGATGGCTTCTCTTTCGCTGCCAGATAAATAAACTTAACGTGATTTCCTGCCTTTCAGCAACGTTTTACTTGATGCATTTAATAATTGCAATGGCGTTAAGCAGCGTGACTGTTTCTACACTCCATTTGTTAATGAATTCCAGAGGACATGATCATTTCATGAGAAACTTAGGCCATTTTAGGAGAATTGATGGAATAAACGATTAATATGCAGACGTTTACTTTTCACCTAGTGTGTGTGTGTTTGTAAGTAGCCATTGCTTGGTCGCGTCTACGCTTCGAAATATTATAACTTTAGATAATACCGGATTGGTATTAAAAAAGAAACAAGTAAAAAATGCGCCGAAGTTTCTTCGGCGCCATCGAGTTTTCTGTACAACCGCTACAGCGTATAATCAAGGCCATCGAAAATAGATCTTTCTTTCGGTGGTCTAGGTATAATACTGTATGAGCCGCGGCCCATGAAATTTTAACCACGACCCGATGGTGGCCCATTCTATATCGTTACCAGAAGCAAGATTATGGCTAACTTTAACCTTAAATAAAATAAAAACTACTGAGGCTAGATATGTTCGATGATTGGAAGGTGGATGATCAACATATCAATATGCAGCCCTCTAGCCTCAGTAGTTTTTAAGATTTGAGGGCGGACAGTAAAAGTGCAGACAGGAAAAAGTGCGGACAGAATAATGTGCGGACGGATAGACAAAGCCGGCACAGTAATTTTCTTTTACAGAAAACTTAAAAAAATAGCGTGTTCCAGACGCGACGAATCCACTTGGACCAAATGAGGACGAATCTATTTTATGGCTCAGCAACATTGTTGGGACACACGATTTTCCTGCTTCCTGATGATTTTGTGATGATATATAAAACACAAAATGAAGTAGTTGCAAAGTTAATTTGAGATCAACTGAGTTCATTCAAGAGAATGGAAATTATTGGTTGTTTTATGTATAAATCCTCACACCTTTGCCGATTAAAGAAAAGAAAACACTGTTAACTCTGAATGCCTACAAAACAAAAATAAATCGAGACTCATTAATGAAATAAGAAAAGGAAAGCCTTGGCAGATGAATAAGCAGCTACGCAGTTCAGCCTTGGACTCTCGATGGAGAGAGAGAGAGAGAGATAGAGAGAGAGAGAGAGAAAGAGAGAGAGAGAGAGAGAGAGAGAGAGAGCCACTGGAGGAGCTTCGTACAATAGTCTTGGTCTGTAGCTCTCTGTGCTTTTGTCTGTCGAGGCAAAGGCTTGCTTTTCAGATCCCGTCCTCGGGTTCCCTACTGAGCATTTGCTGCCACCCTCTGACTGGGAGGCGTGGCACTTTTTGGCATTGTTTTGCATCGTGTGTTGGGGCCTCTGATGGCTGGTTTTGCGAGGACGTCCTACCACTTTTTCAGTATTCTATTTAAACTTGCTTTTTTACACCTCCCATTTATTATATTTCTGGCAAGACTCCAGCTAGGCCAGCGTTGTGAACGGGAGTGTGGCCAGTGTGGCGAGCGACTCGCCAGGATTACTTTGATACCTTCTGGGGTTTACTGCAGGCGAGCGTTGGTTCCTCATTTGGACGGAATATTGTCATTGTTTGTGAATAGTTTTGAGTCACATTTTCTGCGATCTTTTCTTGTTTAATCCGTCTCCGAAATGCCCGCCATATTTCCGGAGTGATATTATGGTGGTATAAGTGGTTGAACTGCGCTGTTTGTAGTATTGTTTATGACTCTTCGCTCTGAGGGGTTTACTTTAGGCACGCCCTTCTGTAGCCTTCGATTTAGGAAGAAGCTGTGACCAGCCCATATATATATATATATATATATATATATATATATATATATATATATATATATATATATATATATATATATATATATATATATATATATATATATATTTCTGGATTTTAAAGCAAGCAAATGAGTTCTGGAAAGGGTATAAATAATAGGTAGTTTTGTTCACACGAGCGTTTAATAACGTAAGGTTTGTTGACTGCCAGGATTACAGTTGTTGTTAAGATCCGAAGCTTACCTGGTTTTTAATGGTTGTTGGGCATTCAAAATTGTTTCTTTTTTCCCTTTCTTCTGTTATTACTCTTTGTAAAGATGGGTTCCTTCCTTGACTGACAGTGGTAGCGGAGTAGCGAAATTTTGAGAACAGGAAAGCTGGAAAGAGAAGGCTGAAGATTCGAAAAAAGAACCGCAAGTAGTAAAAAAGATGGGTTGTTGGTGTAGCTACTTAAAGGTGCGCAGGAATATGAGTTCTGGGAGAAAAAAAATGTTCAAGCGAATTGGAATTACAATTAATCAAAGAAAAAACTAGGTTGCAAGAGTTAGAAATTGAGAGAGTTCGCTTACAGACGGGGAAGGAGAGAGAGCGAGCGTCGAGGGAGTGAAGGAGAAACATGTGTCAGTAGCTTAGTCGTTAGCCAGTTGCCGTTCTTAAGTTTATGATACTTTAAAATTAGTCCCAGCGTTTGAGGAACCTAATATCGCAGAATTTTTCGTTTTCATCCGAAAACGTAGTTGCTATGACCAGTAGTGTTGGACAACTTCGATCCAGTATCGTTGGAAGGGTAAGGCTCAAGGTGTATGCAACTAAGTGCTAGCTGCTTTTCGCCTGTTAAAATGGGGTCCACCTGCCACTCTTCATTTTTTCAAGTCCAAAGTAAAATGAGAACGAACCCAGGAAGACTGAAATAATGGCAGGGACTGGTGTCAGAGGAAAAAATGTAGTAACCGCTTTCGTTTTTTACTACAGAACTTTGTCTTTAAAAATAGGGAAAACGGTAGAGTTGCAAAAATGTTTAAAATTATATTAACTACAAAATTGATACTGTAATTATAGATCATGGATGAACTCTTTCTGTATAAAACTTCCACAATATCAGCAGCTTCATATTCGTAAACAGAAGGTTCATCACGATATTAAATTACTTAACCTTCAAATTACCTATGGTAACTTTTTACCATTGCTTACCAGTCTATCCACTTTTCTCATCTTTGACTTCTTTTACCACATTTGCTGTGCAAGCAGGTACTCTTTCCGCCTTCGATTTTTCCCCTATATATTCAACATCAGGACTTTTCCTCAATATAAAAACATGGCTCGATAATCTCTTGATGCAATCCAATTTTGCCTCTCATAAACATTCCATTTCCTTGCGGTCTTTTGCACATACCATTTGCTCTACTCGTTCTGAGATTCGCCTGTTCTTTAATCCTACTACCAGATGCTGGTAGTAAGCATTTACGCGCAGTTACATACACAAACTGAATGTATCTATATTTCCACCTTCCAGCGTTCCGTCTTATGGATTTCCGTTTCACCCTCCTAACTTTACTTTTCCTCACTTTTCCTCTCAACTTTCCAACTTGCAAACACTTTCAAAGTCTTTCACAAGTTTATGCAGTTTCCTTTTAGTGTCTGAAACTTTGATTACACTTGGTGTAACTTTTGACTCACACCTGACACTTGAGACATTTAATGACAGTATCAGCAAATGCTGCACGGAAGTTAGGTATTATACGTAAGGCCTCTTATATTTATAACAATGATAAATTCAACACAACTTGTTTTAGGTCCTTTGACCTTCCTTTACTAGAGTACTGTTCTCCGGTGAGGATTCTTCTTCTGCCAGATTTTCTCTTTTAGACTGAATGGTTCTTGGTGGTAGGTTTATGTTTCGTAATTTTGACCATCGACTGACAGTCTCTTGTTTGTCAAGTTTTGATACGTTGTATTTTAACAGAGAATTTTGCTATCACAATTGTTATCTGCCGAGAGCGACCAAATTTGCTGAACAGTCGCACCGTGTGGAACTTCTCAGTTCGGAGGTCCTTTATACCGCACACAGTTGGGCTGTGGGACAGTCTCCCTGAGGATGTTGTGCAGTTAGGACCTCAAAACGTCGAGCGAAGATGCAATACATTACTACCCTAAAACAATTCTCCTTGTACTCTAATAATTTATTTACATTTCTATCTATTTATTTATTAGTTTTTAATTCATATTTTTCTTTTTGTATTTCCTATTATCTTCTGTAACTTCTTTCAAATGAACACCAAATTCTTTGGAAGCTTGATTTTCAAGTCAGTGGCCCCTGTGGGCTTGTTACTGTACATATGAATAGGAGTTTATCTTCTGAATAATAATAATAATACTTAAAACACTCTCAATTTCCTACCCCGAATGAAATCAGAGTAACTTCGAAGCAGAATTTATATCTGAAAATAATGATTTGGGTTTGAGATAAAAGACGAGGACTTTTAAATAAAAATGCCGTCCCCTTCCTTGGCCTGAGCCTTGATTTCTTTGCCTCGGCATTTTCATCATAAGCCGATGAGGGAAAGATGAGGTTCCAAGCAGAGGAAAATTTCAGCAATATTTAAGAGCGAGAGCATTTCCTGAATTCTTCCAGACTGCTGTTTTGATCACACACAGCTTTCTCAAGTAGGAGAGAGAGAATATAATTAATCCTTTAATATTTTTTTATAGTGTTTTCGCGTTTCTGCAGTTCATAAAGTTTTGCCTCTGGATCTGGTTTATTTGCATAGTGGCATCAGAGGCCGAAGTTCAGGAGGGACTTTGGGCGGGTGGGGGCGTGAGGTCGATTCCCCGAGGTTGACGAAAGCGCCCCTGCGTTGCTCGCTCCTCATGTTGGCATTTCATGCACGAGGAGTAATTTTTTGTGTGCCTCTCTCTCTCTCTCTCTCTCTCTCTCTCTCTCCCTGGCTGTGTCCCTTTTCCTCAGACTCGAAGAGGTCTCGTGGCATTTGCTCACCATCCACTTGGGTGGCAGTTTAGAAATTATCCCTTGTATTTTAATCACCATATGTAGTTATTTATGTATTTACAATTCAACGCTTTTTTGTCATATATGCACGTTCCTTAGAAGCGCTTCATCCTTTAATCCCTCGACAGTCATGATTCATGTCTCAATTTTAATAATGTACTTTCCCAGCACACAAGGAAATAAAGTAACTATAAATCTAGTTTGTAGTTAGTAGCCTCTTGAAAATGCAACACACGGGGCAGAACCGCTGTCGTAAAGAAAATAATTACTGGAGGAAAGAAGCTGCAGATTTTTAACGAGAAGCTCACTCCGACGATACGCAGGTTCTTGAAACAAAACTTACTCATTTTACAAAGGCAATTAATGATATATATATATATATATATATATATATATATATATATATATATATATATATATATATATATATGTATATTATATATATATATATATATATATATATATATATATATATATATATATATATATATATGTGTGTGTGTGTGTGTGTGTCTGTGTGTGTGTGTGTGTGTGTGTGTGTATATATAGTGTGTTTGTGTGTGTGAGAGCTACTGTGTTTACCATTTTAATGAACTTGGATCAGTTCATGAACCATTGTTAAAGGTGTGTGTCCACGAAGCGGGCTGGAAGACAGTTTCACTGTTCAAGTGAAACTTGGAGATTCATGAAATTACAATTCCTGTGGAAATTCGCGAAATTACAATTCCTATGTTAGGTCCGTAACTTCCCGGAACACAATAGTTTGTTGTTTGTTGGAAGCTGAGAGTGGAACTTGTGTCTGACGTTTGACGAGGGAAGTGAAACTCTGTTCATTGGTACTTTATCGTCTCATTCAAAACAATACACTTTGCAAGAAAGAAACAAGAAAAGTACAAGATGGATACAGTAAAGGTGTGATTTAAAGGAGGGATTAGTGAATAAAATGCATGATTAAGGATTTTTATTCTCTCTCTCTCTCTCTCTCTCTCTCTCTCTCTCTCTCTCTCTCTCTCTCTCTCTCTCTCTCTCTCTCTCTCTCTGGCCTTCTGAATTCTGTTTGTAAGTCTCACATTAACTCTGAACGGAATGGTAAATAATCCAGTCCTGACTCTTATTAACTCAAAACGAGTTAGTCATAAAATACTATAGATGTTCAAACTAAATAGTAAAAACACAAACGTGTATATATACATATATATATATATATATATATATATATATATATATATATATATATATATATATATATATATATATATATATATATATATATATATATATATATATATATATATATATATATATAATATAATATTATGTGTATGAATGTAGAAGGCCCATAAAACACTATTTGAACATTGCAACCATATATTTCGAGCACCTCCTTCTGTGCCCTGTTCACTGGTAAAATATGGACAGATGAAATGTTACAGGAGTGTATATACAAGGCATATACTCCTGTAATATTTCATCAGTCCATATTTTACCAGTGAACAGGGGCACAGAAAGAAGTGCTCGAAATATATGGTTGTAATGTCAAAAATGTTTTTATGGGCCTTCTTATATTCATATTACACTGTGGTATTGCAGTAAAGACATTCACTATGTATATATATATATATATATATATATATATGTGTGTGTGCGTGCGCAAACCCGCAACTATATAATATCCAATTTACTATTCCTCGGGAATAACTTAGATCCCAGAGCAATTACAGTTGATTAGTGCTTCGTCACTAGTGGGATTCGAACCGCTGCCTGATTTAGAAATAACGATATACAGTGACTTTTGAACACTGAACCATCAAGTGGCTCAGGGGACAACAGTCCCTGTGCATTGTTGTTTTTGGACTAAGCTGCTGTTCAAATCCTATTGGTGACGAAACACTTTTCAGCTACAATTCCCCTTGGGTGTGAGTGATTACAGAGGAATAGTGAATTGGATATTAAATAATATTTGTGGCTTGAATATATATATGTATATATATATACACATATGTAATATGCAGTGTATATATTTTTTTCAAGCCACAAATATTATTTAATATCTAATCCCTAATTCACTGTTCCTCGAGAATAGTGATAATATTGAAGAAAAACGGATTCAAGTGTGATTCCACGAATGGGAGTCGGTCTGTATATTCTACCTCCAGCAGATGCTCTGCTTTTGGAATACTGACGGGCCAATATGTCTACAAACCTTATTCTCTTCACAGAATGCAAATGGAATTCCATCTCCCTTCATTTCAGTGGACCTGAAACCGACAATGGGGAAATGCTGACTGCTGCGGTCAGCTCTCAGGGATCTCAGTTGCAGACGAGTTTCGTAGTTTGTTCAAAAGCAGAGATTCGCGAGCTCAAGTTTGGTAATATGCAGCTTCTTTTGGTTTTATAGCTTTAAAAACTTATTTAACATTCACACACACACACACACAGGAGAAAAGATCGCTTAGCGAGTGACGTTTTAAAATTGCCGAAAGCTATTGTCACCAACAACCACCGTTAAGGTATTATGCCCTGCATTTACCTCTTAGGACTGTAGTAGACTAAATTTCCCATTTTATTACCTTCCTGCCCCAGCCCCCACCATGACCCCCCGCGTCTTTCTCACTCACGCACACCCATGAAGACGATGTATTGTTTAAATAGTTAGTATATGATCAATTGGAAGTAAATGACTGATTAACCGTATGGCAAAGATGATCTTGCTCGTGTGACAAACATTTGTTATCAGTGGCAAGAGATCTGAGGGAAATTTCGACTTACATGTTTATGAAACCAGCGTTCATCCTTTACAGGATACAGGAAATATATTGTCGGAATCCTTCATTGACCCTTGTAGTCCAAAGCATAGCTCAGTCCAAGAATTTCAGCCCACTATTGTATTCGCTCTGTTTAGGTTACACCAGTCATTAGGTTTATTTGATGAAATTTAGGCTGTCTAGCCAAGCTCTGTGACACTCTAGGCCATTTAGTTCTTACGATAGTGCAAAGAGGGAGTGGGAATGGCTGGAGAGCAGGATAAGAAATCCGGAAAAGAAAAGATACAGTACTATGATGTAGAGGGAGAAAACCCTCATTTGTACTAAGAAGCTGAAGTTAGAGAGAATATAAAGCAAAAATTAAAAAGTGGAGTAGCTAGAGACCGAAGGGACACTGCAAGCACCCTTAGGTAATGCTCCCAGTGCGCCACATGAAGTGAACTGGCGGCACTAACCCCCATGGGGGTTAATACAGCATTCCCGAAGGCTATGTTTGTCTTTACATGGTGAAGTAGGACTACATCGACATGATTACTTTCTGAATATTGAGAGAGCTTTATTGGATCTGTCCATGTTTTGTTGCTAAATTCCCATTAGTTTTCAGATGATTATTGTTAAATTTATTATTATTGTTTTCTTTGTTGTTTTTTCTTGGATTTTTTGGCCTTGCAGGGCACAATTTCACGTTTTAAAATTTCCCTGGTAATATGAGCAGAACCGTGACCTTGTAACTCATTTTACGGAGAAGGAAATATTTTCCTCGCGCAGATACTCGGTCTCACTAGGAAGAAAAATCCTTTGGTTATAAAGGTACGCCTTTAAGCATGCTGGATTTTCTCTGAAACTATTGTTTGTGAAAAAACAGTCAGAGGCAGATTTCATAATCACAGAACATGGGAAGGATACCTCACTTGATTGTAGAGCAGCTGCACATTTTGTTTAAAGTATTTTTTTCAATCGGGAAATTTGTAGTCTAAAGGAACCCCAGTAGTACTGACTCCATAGGCTCCTGGAAAAGATTGAGAAGCGGAGTGAAGTACTAAGGCTAATCCAACTATATTACAGAGGAAAATCTGCAGTGAGTTGTAGCAGAGATTGCCTCCGACACTTAATTAATTTCGAGGCGATGCCAAACTTTATTCCAAATAATCACTTGAAATTGCAGCATTTTCTTCTCATAGAACTTCAGGCACTATGGAAAATAAAGAACAACTATAAATATATAAGTGTAACAAGGGCAATGTTTCACGCTCCATTTGCTTCCTCATATAAAAAAGTGTTACACAGACTCTATCTGCCTGTCTCTGTTTCTCTTTTACCCCCAAGTAGAAAACATACGTAGACACAGATGTGCTCATGTCGATAAGCAGACATTTACCCATATCAAAATCCGTTGCCTTAAAAAGCACCGTATTAATGGACAAATTTTCCTGAGTCATGAAACTCGCCCTTCCTTATAGTCTCCATGGTACCACAGTTAGCCGTTTGACCCTTTAGTTGTGGAAGCATGATTCTGCAGTATAAGAATAATTAGAATTGAAATAAATGAATTCATTTTCATACAGCATGTAAGCAAAGTCATGACAGTGATCATACTCATGGTGCATTGCATTAAAAAATGATGCCCAAACTGGAAGTGTTGAGATATTTTGAAAGCATATTGAAAGTCCTAAACGTGAAATACAGAATAAAACATACACAGCAGAGTTGTAGAAAAGATGCCACTTAAATTTCTCAGTAATTCCAGCCACTCTGTTCCATAATGGAGGTGACGGTGTGTGTTATCAAGTTGCTGACAGGATCAGATTCTCTGGCAATCACCAAAGATGACAGAATGATGGCGCTTCACGAAATGCAGCTTGTCAGCTGAAACCTTGCGACATGTTGTTGCTGAAAGCATACAGCTGTCAAAGTTATATTTCATACATGCTACTTGGTAAAGTAGGTTAGGAGGATGTTGCAGTAGCCTATACATTAGAGATGGATCTCATAGGCTTCGTCGTCATGCAGAAGGCGGAGGCCTTCCACTATGGGCTGTGGAACATACCGAATTTTGTTAAAAGGGTAATACATACGTACACGCACACACACACACATATGTATATGTGTGTGAATTTTTGTCACAAACATTAAGATACAAATGCCCTTTAATATCCAGTTCGCTCTACCTCGGAAATAATACCGGAGGGAGTTATAACTGATAAGCGATAGTCACCTGATGGACTCGAACCACCGACGATGACTGTCAATAAATTCAGTGACGGGTGCTGTACCCCAGGAAGAGTATTGGTTTGTGTATGTATGTATATATATATATATATATATATATATATATATATATATATATATATATATATATATATATATATATATATATATATACATATATATATTGTATATATATACATATATAATTATATATAATATAATTATATATATATATATATATATATATATATATATATATATATATATATATATATATATATATATATATATATATATATATGTGGTTATTTAATAAAAAAATAAATGGTGCTTCATTCTTATTATTATTAGAATATATTCGGCTAACATTGGCATACATTCGTGACGTATTCATAATTCTTTAGTTATGATCAATTCTCCCAAGAATATGTGTCGACGTGGCCTGGTTTTACCGTTCTATGTTGATTTAGATCGGGTGATCTGCTCCTTTGCGCTCAAAGTATCAATATTATTAAAATCATCATATCATAATTAGTCTGAGGAAGATAATGAGATTTTAGCCCAACGTGTACAAGTCCTTTTTAGTCATTTTATTGATGTGTTTTTTTTATTTATCCTCTTATACTTCCATCTGCATAATTTTACACTTTCTGATTTATGTGGTGTTTTTTATAGCACGGTGTATTTACTTTTGATATGATAACCTTGGTATTTTCAAAGGTTTTTCATCTCGGTTATAATGAACTTTATGCTTGGAAGATTATAAGATTATACCATCCTTCTCGTCTCTATTTATATTCAAATATTGGATTCAACTATAATTCAGTGCTTATTGACATTTCTCTCAGAAACTGAGAAGCAAATGCTAAAATATGGCGTAAAACATATTAGGAAGAATTTCTTTTCTCAGAAATACTTATTGTGTTTTACTTTACCAGTTTTTGATAAGCGAAAGTAATAAGCTGTATCTGTGAAAGTAAAATTGCAAGGGTAAGCTTATTTTGTAAATGTTATTGTTGTAAATGTGTTTAAATAAGGACTTTAAAGATAGATATTAATTATTACAATTTTTTTTGTCTGTTTTGGAATAAAGAATGTTAGAAGGGCACCTTTAGGAAGAGTTATATAATATAATAACAAGACATTTGTTGCTTAAACTGCAATGACTGAAAAGTCAGACGGCAACTAAAAGGGGGATTATGGATGCTGAAAAATCCTGAGGAAAATTGAATGTGAAAATCGTTCCAACATCAACATCCCAAAGTTTTCAACAAATCATTTTGGCAAAATCCAAAGGTCTGTCTGGAGAGATGCGCTATTGTGATGAGATATTGATAGATCCATATTCGTATTCCTGTGCTTTGTGTTATCAAATGCCAACAGTTCTGAACAGACTCGCTTCTCAATTATGATTGTGTGTGCAGAGGAACAAAAGTGTTCCTTGTTACTTTAAGCGGGAAATTATGTACCTGGTAATTAGTCGACCGTCGTGAATCGAATTCATAGTGACGTAAGTATGCATGTATACATACATACATACATACACACACACAAACACACACATATATGTATATATATAAATATATGTGCAGAATATATATATATATATATATATATATATATATATATATATATATATATATATGTATGTATATATATATGTATATGTATATGTATATGTATGTATGTATGTATGTATGTATGTATGTATGTGTGTATATATATATATATATATATATATATATATATATATATATATATATATATATATATATGTTATGCAGTGAATAAGTATGAGATTCACTGATCGGAATTATGAAAGAGAGAGAGAGAGAGACACGATGTTGATAGTTTAAAATGATGAGTCATGGGACCAAGTAAATTGAAGACTAACCATAACAAACCTCCAAGATGTGGGAAAGGAAGGAGGAGTTAGAGGATAGGTTATAAAGTGAAAAGGTCAGCAAAATTGACCTGATTTGTCCTTGCCAAAAGTGGGAGTTAAGATTGAACCATTAAGAGTAAAGTAGACGTCCTCAAGGAGGCGGAGTTTTATTCAACATAGGTCCAGAGTTCATTCTGATCAATTTTTAGCCAGAGTTACTTGAAAACCAAATTGGGTAGGATTGTGTCACTCGCTCCTCTCTTAACATCAAGAAGTTTCTAAGTCCAGTGTGGCTGGCCGTGTGAAATAGTTAGGTTAAGATTAAACTTATGAAAACCGTGCCCGGTGAATACTTACCCTCCTGAAAACAAAAAAATATTAATGGACAATTTCAACCTAACTTACCGAGTCCCCTGCATTACTATCAAGTGAAAGTCAACAGACACGGGACATTCATATGTGGTGCAACGCAATACAAAGAAAAACTAAACCGCACAACAAAATAATTTGGTGGCAGTTTCGGAGGATTTCGCCCAGCGCACATTTGAAAAACATTAAAGTTCACGGCCCTAGAGAAATTTACAGAGACTGAGCAGTGACGGCGCTAAAACTAACTCTCAATTTAACAGCGCAAATAATCTCAAGACGGTCTTCAGCACTAGAAACACCAATACAACATCAACACTGTAGCAGAAGGGAAACGAAGCAGAACGAAAATATTCCAAGAAGCAGTGAATCTTTTGCGTCGATCGGAATGAAAAATTGACAGCGGTAAATCTCTGCCTAGTTTGAAACTTCCGAACATTCGCATAAGATCAACCAGAAATTCAGTTTAATAATTATATATGAACATAATAAGAACAATAGTAATAATCACGGCATAGAACAGCGGTGATTTTTGTAAGAAAACGAAATTTACGAAAGAATCAGCAACTTGCCCTATACTACGCCGATCGCAGAAGCGGAGAAGACGAAAACAAACTGTGTTGGCGGACGTATGAAAGTCGCTAATATCTACGTCAGTTCAGTGAACTTTTCTATCGTGTACGGACTTAAATACACGAAATTCCAAAAATTTTTGGTCGCTAAAACAGAGACTTAGCGAAAAGTAGCGGTAGCAGAGCAGTGACGACGACGGCGACGAATGAGAGCGGAAGAATTCGAACGGCGATAAAGTTTAGAAGTCAACGCGTTGGTAACCGCCTCCGGAGAAAGGAAGTAACGTCTTCAATCAACAATTTGGAAGGGATTCCAAAATTTTTCTTCGCCAAATTCAGCAAGTACGGACTGCAAGTCGGCCGAGCTGTGCCGAATTATCGCTGGATGCTAACGACAAATTGCGCTCAAGTGCAATCAGCGCGATCTTCAAGTGCAAGGCGACACGAAGCTAATTGAATAGTAAACATTCATTCCTAGTATCGGGGAATTATCAAGAGAATTTTTTTTTCTGTGAATAATTAAATTTTTTTGTGTGAGTGAAATTTTATATAATTATTTTTCCCTGCAGTGCGCAAATAATTTTTTTAACATAAATGATTTAAGTAAATTATTTTTCTTTGAATAATATTCTGAAGAATTTTTCCTTATTGTTGTACAATGAAGGAAATAATTTTTTTCTCATATTTAGTAATTTTTTTTACGAATTAGAAATTTTCGTATCTTGGTGATAGAGACAATTCTGTTTAAATTATTCTATCATAATAATTTTTTTTTGTTAAACACTTGGCGCAGCATTTTGCAGTGGAACCCAAACAATTGTATACATAAATACTAATATCAGACTTTTTCAGATTGAGAGAGTCCTATGAAGGAATGAGTTAGGAAAAATTTGAATTTTTTTGTATAGAGGATACAGTCAACTCAGCAAACATGCAATTGAAGTAAGTACCTGATTCTCAAATTTATTTTTTTTCAATTTTTCATTCTTGGAATCATTGAATATTTTATGAATTAATATGAATAACACTTTGGATGAAGTAATCGCCTGACTGCAACAGACAAGAAGCGAAGACCAGACTCCATATAACCTAAGACCTGTACCTGAACGACTTTCTAGACCAATTGATCCTAGTAATACTAGACCCAGACGTTCTCGTAGTCAAGGTCCCCACTTAGTTTACCGAGTGTGCCTAACCCTTCAGTTGTAACCACTAACCCAATAACTTCCATTGTACCTAGAAATCCCAACATGGCGCAAGCCGCACGTAATAACCCAAGCCACTAGATTTTGTGGAACGGTAGACCCAAGTAATGTAGATAAAAGTAGATTAGAAGAATATGGTGTAAATCGATGGATAGCAGACACAGAAAGCAGAATTTCAGCTGCTGGTATCACAGATGAGAGAAAGAAAATAGATGAAGCACTCTTGTATGTTAGTATGGAACATGGTGATGCACATACAGTTCTGCATTCAGTACTTTTTAGGAATATTACTCTGTTTAACGAATTCAAGAAACAGTGCTTACAATTTTGGCAACCAGAAGCACAGAAAGATCCATGGTACAACATAGGAACTTTCCATCATCAGAAATATGAGGGTAATCACTTAGTTTTAGCCACTAGAGTAGAAGAAGCTATAGATAGAGTGACGACAGATATGAAAGCTGTAGGAATTGTTGTTGGAAGGAAGGATGAATTTGATGATGATGAAACAGATTTAGCTAGTATATCCAAGGTACTTAGATATATGTCATTAGGACCAATCTACGATGCTTTGGGTAAGGAAGAAAGAGTAGCCTTAAAGAAGTACTGTGATAGGAAGCCAAATGATGGAATTGTACAAACCTTGATGTACATAGAAAGGAAAGTAAAACAGAATTCATCAAGTAGTAGTGCAGATTTTACGGGAACCGTAGCTAGTGGAAACCAAGAAATAATAGCAATCAGTCCAATAGAAACCAATCAGGGCAAGCTAGGTCTAGGTATCAGGAAATAGAAATTCGTTTGATAGAAATGGTGGGAACAACAATAGAGATTTAATCAATCAAATAGAAACAATCAAGGTAGGCCGCCAAACAGAGGTAACAATGGGAATACCACTGGAACTAATGGAAATAACAGTGGAAATAACAGGACTCCTGGACAGAGGGGAGCTAGTCAAGGCCAAAATTCAGGGAATAATAGGCCACAGTTCAATAGGCAGAGACAAAGTTGTGGAAATTGTGGTTATAACAACCATACAACACAGAATTGTAGAAGAAACAAATGGTGTTCAATTGCAATAAGACAGGACATTTGATCCAAAACTGTTGGTACAACAAACAGGGAAATTCTCAGGGGTCTCAAAATAACCAAAGTACTCAGCCTAATATCCAAAATACCTCCCCCAGTAACCCAAATCAAGGGGATTCTCAGTGACAATCACAGAGGGTGCAGCAGAAAGGTCCATCCTTACAGAGAGAAATAGTGACAGTGAATAAGGATGTGTCCCCAACAGACATTACTCGAAGTAATGAAATAGTGTTTTCTGTAAAGAATTTTAATACGTGTCAGGAAGAGTTGCCTATCATACAAGTACACTTAGAAGGTGTACTGAGTTCCATATTGTTGGATACAGGCAGTACTGTAAGTATCATAGATAAAGGCACTTTAACAAAACATATAGGTTGTGAGCTTTCCCAAATGAGAGAATCCTATAGGACCATAAAGGGATCGCTGGAAAGCAAATAAGGGCTATAGGCAATGTCAATTTAGAGATAGAAATTCTAAATAAGAAATACAAGGAAGAGTTTGTGGTGTTAGAAGAGAAATATTTTCCAGCTCAAAGCTCTATTTTCCTTCCAGGCTATGAAAAGATGTGGAATTACACTAGATTGTAGCAATGGAAGAGTAACTATCAAGGAAATTGATAGAGGAAATGTTTGCTCTCTTGAAGAAGAGGAACAGTTTCAGATAAACTTGATCACTTTACCTGAGACAGCCTCATCTGAAGAAGTAGACAGCCAACAGATAGAAATAGAAGTTAATGCTAACCCGGGTAGGACAGTGTGTAGAAATTCAATGATAGAAGAAATAGGAGAAGATAGACAAACTACTTTTAAAAGCCTAGAAGCCACTCAGGAGGAATTCTCAGATAGCAGGTATGAACCTGATAACTCAAGTGCACGACAAGTAGATACCTCCGAAGAACTTAGTTCTTTTTCCCAACCTGACGATCCTGACACGCTAATAGATTGTAGTCACTTAATAATAAGAGAAGATACGGAAGAGAAGTATCTCAATGAAGTGTTGCTGTTAGGCAACCTAAAAATGACAGAGATAGGTTCTGTGATACCACAAGATGAAAGTTCAGATGATACTGATGTCTGTTACACTGCCGATGCACAGAATGCAGAAGAGATCTGCTTAGTTAGTACTGCCGATGATAATCTTGTAAGATTTAGATTAAACAATAGCGTTATACTGCATCCACAAGGTCTGACAAAGGTTTGTCTTAGAATTGTAACAGATAAAAACCTAGGTGATACAGATGTGTTATTAGTTAATGAAGACTTACCAGACTTTGTGAAAATGGACAATTCCCTAGTAAGACTTAATGGTGGAAATTGTACGACTTATGTGTATAATTATTCTGACAAGAGACTAGAATTGCATGCCGGCATAGAATTCTGTAAGGGAATTGTGATTACTAACGCTTTACTAACCCTAAGTGAAAAAGCATTTGTCTCTGTAGCTGACACAAGAGTTAAATTAGAAGGGAAGTAAATAATACAGATTTTCCTCATTGTAGGGACAGGTTAATACAGATATTAGAGAAATATAGGAGTGTTGTAGCAGTAACAGGAGATAAGTTAGGAAGGACAGATGTCCTGCAGCACAAAATAGTCATAGAAGATGGTGCTAGACCTTTTTATATACCTAACTACAAACTTCCAATAAGTCAAAGACCCATTGTAGACGAGATGGTTGAAGAGATGAAGGAAGATGGAGTTGTAATACCTTCTAAGTCACCTTATAATTCACCTTTACTGCTAGTTCCAAAGAAAGACGGTACATGGAGGATGGTAATTGATTACCGTAAATTGAATTCCCACACCGTCCCTGATCGAATGCCAATGCCAGTCATTAATGACATGTTAGCTCAATTAGGAGGTGCCAAGGTTTTTCTAGCCTCGATTTACTGAGTGGATATTGGCAAGTTCCTCTCGATGAAGAATCCAAGCATCTCACGGCATTCAGTACTCACAAAGAACATTTGCAATTTGAGGTAATGCCGTTTGGTCTTACTTCAGCTCCTTTAACGTTTGTACGTTTAATGCTGCAAATCTTGGGAGATGTTGAAGACGTATCGGTTTATCTTGATGATGTAATAATTGCTAGTAAGGATGTAGAGAGTCATTTCAAGACAATAGAATTAGTATTAGATAGGCTCAGAAAGGCCAGTTTAAAGGTAAAAATTAAGAAATGTCAGTTTCTGAAGAAATCTCTAGAATATCTAGGACATGTTATCAGTGAACATGGTTTGAAAATGCAAGAAGGAAAGATTAAGGCTATTGTAGACTATCCAGCCCCAAGAAATTTGAAGGCACTAAGAAGATTCCTAGGTATGGTTGGGTATTATCGACCTTTCATAAAGGGATTTGCTACCATAGCAAAACCATTAACTGAGTTAACTAGGAAAGATGCTAGCTATGAGTGGAAAGATGAACAGGAAGCAGCGTTCAAAACACTAAAGGATATGTTGATAACAGATCCTATCCTAGTTTATCCAGACTTCGAGAAGGAATTCTACTTAGCCTGTGATGCTTCAAGTACAGGACTAGGTGCCGTCTTGATGCAAAAAGGATAAAACAAGGATGAGGACTGTATACTATGCCAGTAGAGTTTTGAATGCAGCTGAAAGAAATTACAGTACAACAGAAAGGGAATGTTTGGCATTAGTCTGGGGATTACAGAAATTTAGACACATTTTGCTAGGACATAAAATTAATGTTCTTACAGATCATAAACCCATTTGTGATCTTTTCAAGAAAAGGGCTTTTACCAATAATATGAAGTTCAATAGATGGTTCGTTAGCGTATTAGAATTTGCCCCAGAGTTTAGATACATACCTGGTAGATATAACACATTAGCTGACGCCTTATCTAGATCACAAGAAGAGAACGAGAAACAAATTACCACTCATAATTTCACCCTTCAGTTGTCAAATCACAGACTTAGATTTAGACAAAGTTCGTCAAGAACAACAAAAGGATTCTAGAATAAAGGAAGTAATTGGTAACCTCTTGCAAGGTGAGAAAAATTCAGAGTTTCAATTGATAGAAGGGTTATTGTACAAGACTTCAGACGACCCAAATGCTTGTTCACGTTTGTACATTCCTAATACACTAATACAAGACGTTTTAGAACTAACCCATTCATACAAGTTATCAGGACATCCTGGAATTAAAAAAACATGTAGAACAATCACTAGAAACTATTTTTGGCCTCGATGTAGTGAAGATGCTACTCGATTTGTTCAGAATTGTACCCTATGTAATATACATAAGGGGAATGTCAACGTCAAGGCTCCTCTGGAAATGTATCCTTCAGAATTAAATCCTTTTCAAGTAGTCACAATGGATTTCTTAGGTCCATTCGCATGAACACCATCAGAGGAAATAAACAGATTTTAGTTTTCATTGACTATTTGACCAGATACGTAGAAATTGTTCCAACTAGAAACAGAGAAGCATCAACGGTGGCAGAAGCCTTTAAGTCTAGAATTATAACCAGACATTCATGTCCTCAAGTTTTGCTCTCAGACAATGCTGCTGAATTTACTAGTGACATTCTAACGAAATTGTGTGACTTTATGAAATACAGAAATGTCAAATAACAGCATATAAGCCAAGCTCAAATGGAGCAGTAGAAAGAACAAATCGCAAGATAAAGGATGTTCTGAAAACATTGGTAACCCCTAGCACTGAAGACTGGGACTTGACTCTCGAAGACATACAATTTACTCTAAACAACACAGTAAATGAATCAATAGGAGAAACTCTCATTTCCTATTGTATGGCTACCAAAAGAGAATGCCAAATTCACTTTTGGATGATGCCGTTACCACCCAGACGTACGTACAACTTCGAGGACTATATTGCTTGGAAGACAAGACGTACGTGCCGAGACCGTTAAAGTCACCAGGGCTAGATTAAAGGAGTTACATAAAAATCTAGTAAGTATTACAATAACAGATCCACCATACCCTCGTTAAAGGTAGGACAACAAGTTTATGTACTCAATCATGTTCTTGAAGGACCTAATATTAAAGTATCACCAAAATTTCGAGGTCCATATAGAGTTTTAGAAGTTTTGAAGTTGAATAAATTCAAATTAATGCATGAAACTACCTTGAAAGAATCCATTGTACATTGGAACCACATTAAAGTAGTTCATTCAGAACCTTGGTCGTCTACCCAGTTAAACGATTTGTCCAATAAAGATGAGATAGATAATAAAATAGAATCTTCAATGACCCCAAGGTATAATTTGAGAAGAAGGTAATGGCAAGAGCAATGGTAAACAAATGTAGTTGATAAGATTTTTACTGTTTAATAACATTATTTCAGCAAATGGATTGTATGGTGGTTGGCAGTGAGTCAAATTGTGAACTCACTCGTACAACTAGGGAAGGGAGCCATCATCAAGGAGCATGGCAAGGTAAAGATGATACAGGACCTGGCCATTGTTAAGATCCAGACGGACTCCATTATCGATCAGAGAGAGCAGTTAGTCCAGCTGAGCAATCAGATACAGGCAGGATTACAAAGTGTCCAAGATAGAAATTTGTACGACATGCTCTCAAGTTGCAGAGGGACATCGATAGTGTTATGCCAAGGAAAGTAGTAAAGCGATCACTTATACCCTTTATAGGCGTCGCTATTGAGTGGCGACAGATGGTAATGTTGAAAGGCTAAAGGAAAGAGTGGCACAACTTGAAAATTGGGCTTCTGAGCAGGGTACTGTCTATAATAAAGTAATAGGAAATGTCAATCAAAATCAGAAAATGATCACAGTGCTGAAAGAATTTGTGAATAGTGCCCTCCATAATGTTTCATCAGAAATTGCTAAAATCCATCAAACAGAAATGATGGAGCAACTGCTCATAGAAACAAGTAATTTCCTTCTGGAATACAAGGAATTACTCAATGCAATCATGATGCCAGGTAAAACCTGCTGTCGCCTTTCTGATAACCCCTAGTGAAATTGAACCCATTATTCAGAAATGTGTTGTGAACAATCACTTGAAGCCACTAGTAGAAAATATAGTGGACTATTATGGCCTTATCACAGTGAAAGTGGTAGCCAATCAAATCATACTAGTGATCCCTTTCAACAATCAGACGTCAACTCATTGATGTCAGTCTATCCATTCCCAATGGTAGTAGATAATAAGTCCATTGTACTAGAAGGAACAGTTCGACACTTTGCCTTGCAGCATGATTCGTTCCTTAGTGACTGAAATTCCCTTCACATAAATTCAGGGAATGTGTCATGCTTAATGATGGTGTATATGTTTGTAACATTGTGAATTTCTATGAACCCTTGAATGCTCTCTTCATTGCCTAGATGATCTTGTAAACAACAAGAATGGTGGAGAACCATTGTAAATATATACCGTTTACAGAAACTTTCAAGGCTCAAATCATTGATGATGAAATTTTTGTGTTCTCAGCAAACAGATTGAATGCTAAGATTGACTGTAAGTCAAACAAAACAGAAGTAGTTTTCATTAACGTACACTCATTTTCATCTGCTTGTGAATTGGTTATTTTACATAATTTGTATTACAAACCAACAGTTTTCACGACGTACAGTTTGAATTTCAGTAAAAGTGTACATCAGTTTGCAGTTATTAACGAATTTCAACTTTCAGAACTGGAATTGGAGACATTCACAAAAGCTAGAAGAGGTTCATACTTTCTTTCATACATATAAGACCGAGATTTCTCCTATTATGTCATTCATAAATGTCATTCTTTTGGTACTGTTTGCTTTTCAATTCTTTTTATGATTGTCAGGAAATTAATATTGAATAAACTTACCTTAATCAAAGACATGATGGACAGAATCCTTCCTAGAGAGTAATAGCATTTGCCATTGACTTGCACTTTACAGTTGAACATTTGATGATTGATTTTTTTTTTTTTTTTTGCAATTTATGATTGATAACCAGAGAGTAATAGGCATTTGATATATTTACTTTGCCATAATTTTCTGCATTTAGTTTGAGTATTTGGTACATAATTCATGCTTATATTGTTTGTGTTAATGGATGATGCATTATAATATTTCTTGCATTTATTGCTTGTTGATAGAAATTATTGAAATTGAAGTAATTGACTATGGTCAAGTTGAGTTGGTTATCTACTTGCATTGTAGTCAATGCAGGTAGGTGACCGAGTGATGTTATGCAGTGAATAAGTATGAGATTCACTGATCGGAATTATGAAAGAGAGAGAGAGAGACACGATGTTGATAGTTTAAAATGATGAGTCATGGGACCAAGTAAATTGAAGACTAACCATAACAAAACCTCCAAGATGTGGGAAAGGAAGGAGGAGTTAGAGGATAGGTTATAAAGTGAAAAGGTCAGCAAAATTGACCTGATTTGTCCTTGCCAAAAGTGGGAGTTAAGATTGAACCACTAAGAGTAAAGTAGACGTCCTCAAGGAGGCGGAGTTTTATTCAACATAGGTCCAGAATTCATTCTGATCAATTTTTAGCCAGAGTTACTTGAAAACCAAATTAGGTAGGATTGTGTCACTCGCTCCTCTCTTAACATCAAGAAATTTCTAAGTCCAGTGTGGCTGGCCATGTGAAATAGTTAGGTTAAGATTAAACTTATGAAAAACCATGCCCCAAGTGAATACTTACCCTCCTGAAAAAACAAAAATATTAATGGACAATTTCAACCTAAAGACGAGTCCCCTGCGTTACTATCAAGTGAAAGTCAACAGACACGGGACATTCATATGTGGTGCAACGCAATACAAAGAAAAACTAAACTTCACAACATATATATATATATATATATATATATTTGTAAAGAGTAATGCTGTAAAATACGCTAGAAACTGTTCTCCTTTCCTGCTTTGGGTTGGTTTGAACCTTTGAAGGTCGGGGGTATAGGGGCTCAGAGAATATAATAGTTTGGGGACAGTAATCTGGATTTGCACTGTTTTCTTTGGTACAGGAAAGTAAGATCGTTTTCTATGATATATCCATCGTCGGCGACCTGGGTCAGGACATCGCCCCACCCCTGTCCAGAAGCAATAAAAGGTCAGGGCCAGGACAGCTCTCTCTCAAACGCGGTCGCTAGTTTAAGCCAAAACAGTCACGCCTCTGCAGGCCTTTGCCCCTGCCCTCCTCTTCCGCTCGCCACCACGTGGATCCCACCGCTGCCCTGTGTACCCCTGCGTGTTCCATTCCACGTGGCCTTAGAAGACTGCAAGGGGGATTGCAAGTCTCCCAAACGCGAGCTGACATTAAACGGCGGCCTTTTCATCATCCCAAGGGCGCCCTTTTCCGCCCCAATCTACGACTTGAAGAAATACCTGGAGAGGGAGGCTACCATTTGTCCACACTCCCACACGTGGTTCTCGGCAGAAGACGTCGTCAGCCCTCGCCCCACAAATGTGGTGTGTACCCAAAACGGGTTGCTAGTCACGATTACTTAGCCCTTTTGCATTTATTAATCTCTGGGCCTATAACTTTGTGTTCCCTGATATTCCTTGGTTCAAGCCAGGCCCACGTGTTCACAGCTTCTTTCCTCTGAGTCACAAGTAACGCCTTGGCGCCTTCAGTGCACCCCCGAGTAATTCAATCCCCAAATTCCAGCATTAGATGTGTAACGGGTCCAAATATCGTTTCAGAAAGACGCCTGTAGCAGAATTATCCTTGGTCCGTGTTCCTGGCATTCCCAAGCTCCCCTCTTCGGGAGGACTTCTTTGCAGTAATTTACCGTGTTTTCAGTTAATTTTCCCTTTGACCTTGTGTGCTATCAAATATAACTATTTTTATATCCACATGTTTCACGCACTTCCCTAGTGAAGAGCCCTCCGCTCCGTGTACTTCTTTTTTTTTTTTTTTTTTTTGTGTGTTTTATATGTCCTGGGTATCTTACAAGGCCGTTTTCGAGTAAAGTAATAATTGTGGAGTCATAAGATCCACCTGCACCAGGAAACATATAAATATATATATATATATATATATGTGTGTGTGTGTGTGTGTGTGTGTGAAATAAGTAATTTGATTGATCATTAATATTAAAACTAAATTGTATAATTATGAAAGTATTTCAGGTTACCCAGTAGGAAACGGATTGCCAGTTGCAAGCACCCCAAATTGTTTATTTGTAATGAAACTTTGTGATTTGGGAAGAAAATTTGAGGTAAAAGTAAGGATTAATAAATTATACGTACAGTAAATTGAACGGTAAAATTTCTCTGTGATTATGAAGAACTGGTATAAACTATAATTGCAGAATATTCAAGTAAAAGTTAAAAGTGAAAATGAAATGAAATTATAGTTGATTTATTATCTTGGAAAGGAGATCTTGAAATCTCAGTTGTTAGAGCAAAACGGGCAACTTGATGTTGAGCACGGGGAGAAATGGACAGTTAAATATTACTCGTGCAAATGGCAAATCTTTTTTAGAACCAGAGACCTCATAGATTTTGAAAAGAAACCTTACGAGCAGGTGTAACACAGCAATTTGAAAATAGCCATTCGTGATTTGAAAATAGCCATCCGTATAGCATTTTCATGGCTTCCAAAATATAAATTTGGCTTTTTTTATGTTGTACTGAGAATGATTTTAATATTTGCTGGAATCCACACGATGTATGTCATACCCAGTAGTTTTTAATAATTCAATTGCATAAGGAAAGTTTTAGGTTTATAATATCAACCTGTCACGTTAAGTGATGGTTTTGCGGGAACTGCTGGTTCCCCGCTCGTTCCCTTTTGTGGATTGCTGCCTCCTTACCTTCAAGTTTTTTTATGTTTTGATGTTTTCGTCAGTGAGCTGCCGTTTTTCTTTCTTCAGTCGGGTCTGGTAGGGCAGCAAAGGTAGCGGCAGTGGCAGCAGCAGCAGGCAGTTTTTTGAGTCGACGTTGGTCGAGTTTTTGAGCAACAAATTGGAGCACGGCTACGGTGGAGCACGACGTAGAGGTGGAGTGTGACCATGAGTAGTCGTGTGACCACGAGCTGCTCATCTTTGATGACAGCGTGAGGCTGTCCTGACGTCTCCATCGGGGTATTCTGGTTTGTGGGGTCTTGTCCCTGTTGTGCAGCTGAGGGCTGTCTTGGTGACCCGATGGAGGACGTATGTTTGGTTTTTTTTCTGCCTGCT
>NC_089785.1:13993362-14003362 GCF_040412425.1 Macrobrachium rosenbergii | reverse complement strand
AAAATTATCATACACCAGAACGTACAGTCCATCAGTGACAAGCATCAAAACAGAAACAAACATAACACCTCAAGACAGGCATAATGCAATGTTCGCTTACAGTGGAAGTTTCTCCTCAGTTCTCCGTATGAGGGTGATGTCCTCAGTGTACCTCACACGGTGCGCTGTAGGCATGGCTCAATGTTCTATGAGGGGTCCCTTCAAGCCCTAGCCTCAACCCCTTTCATTCTCTCTACTCCGTTGTAATATCTTTCTTACATCTGACTTTCCACCTTGTCCTAGCAATTGCCACCTTTCCTCCAGTTACACCTTTCAAACCTTCTTTACTTTAATTTCTTTCACTATTGAATGACCTCAGGTCCCAGCGCCTAGGTTTTGGAAGAAATATTATATTGCATTGCATTCTCCTCAGTCAAATCATTTGCGCGCAAGCCGGTATGACGTCACAATCGCACCACGACGTAACATCTAACCCTGTTTTTGTAGCTTCAGTTGGTCAGTTGTGTGTAGCGGTGTAACCTTGACTTGTGAAGTGTGTTTGTTCTATTTTCTCTGTTGTTATAATCCTGTGGGACTTTTGTATTGCCTAAGCTTTGAGATATTTTAAATGTGATGGACATTACGAGTATGATGGAACAGGACACGAGATTAATCATGGAACTGGGGGAAAACTCGTTTTCAAGAAGAAACTTATTGAGAAAATAAAAATGATAAGGAATAGTTGCCGGTGCTCACACTCCCAGGACTTTCAAACGCGCTTCAAGATAAAGATAACAAAGTACATGCGAGTCATTTTATAATCAAAACCCCACCCATTGTTTAACGACCTTGTTTACTGACTTCAAACGATCACAGCGTATTGTCTGAAACCGGTTTTGATCATCGGAACACACTGACGCTGACTCTTTATAGCCATGAGAAATCTATCGTAACTTCAAGAGGTTGCAGATCCGATAGGAAAACATCCAGACAGTTCGTGAAGACGTTTTCCACATTATTTTTTAGCAAGAACTCCAGGTTTTATTCCCAAAACACTTAACACATGTCTGTCGAACAGACGGAATGTCTGCAATGAAGAATTTCCTTCGCTAAACGTCCTTTCGAGAAAATGTTTTTTGAAGTGTCTGTTTACGAAAAGAAGGTTATGGACAAAATGGTCAAAGAGAAATTGACGGATAAAAATGAGGGTTACAGAGAGAATGGACGGGGAATCCGAGTAGTGACATAAGAAAGAAACTGTCCTTGGAGGAAGGCCATATACCAGGTGATCGAGCAATTGTGGATCCGGAAAGAAAGGTGTAAATAAAGAGACGTTTTTGAAGAGAATAGAGACTTGTGTCGATGGAGTGAGAATTTAGAATGGTTACTGAATGAAGAAGGCGGAAGAGAAAAACCAGCCTGAATGATGCAAGGGGGAAAGGAAGGAAGGAATAAGTATTTGAGAATGTTTGTGATATCACTGTGCAGTGTTTAAGGAGAACAGTTTGAAGATTCGAGCACAGGGAAACGTTACTAGTTGATGGGAATACAGCTGAAATGCTAAAGGAAGGTGGGGGTGATTATGTACTTATGTGGTTAACTGGGGTGTGTAAGGCATCTTATTGAGGGAATGGTTCTGAAGGAATGGGTAAAAGGAGTAATTGCTCCGTTGCGGTGGGGATAGGTAATCAAGGCTAAAGCTTGAAACAGAGGAACAAAATTGTTAATTAAGACTAAAAACAAATGAATGTAAGAAATACCAGCCCTGAAAAAAAAAAATGTAGATACAGTATAAATAATTGACGACGATCATGACAAAGAGAAATGAATACTTGCCGAGAGGCCTGGTAGTTAATAAAGAAAATATAGGACCAAGTTATGACTGGTGGAGATAACGCCATAAAGGATATATAGTATACGCTAAAATGGAAAGATTTGAGACCGAGCTAGAAAGTTTGAAAGGAGAAGAAATAGAAGTATGATGAAAAAATATTCGAAACGGTGATCACGTCAGTTTACTGTCATATTGTTAATGCTTCACTGTTGGGTGTTTAATCTTCATAATTCTTCTTGGTGGTTTATTTTGAATGAGGGATGTTTAATCTTTCATAATTCTTCTTGGTGGTTTATTTTGAATGATGGTGTTTCACAAGTAAAAACTCTTGCTACTTCATTTAATGGCAAGGTTATGAAGTCCATGAAATTTAAGTATATGATGGAATATTATAAGAAAGCTAGCTTTTGTACTTTCAGTCATTACTGCTCTGCCCATCGGCCATGCATGGCAAATGTTCTCCTCCTGTAAAATGATTTCCTCTATCATAGGGACCAGATTCATTCGTACAATGTCTTTCTAAATTACCACAGAGAAAGTAGTCTCATTGTCATCAAAAGTTTGCAACTAAGTAAACTAAAGTTACGTCTAAATAATTGTCGTATTTTATAAGTAGGATGAGACTGGTTTTTGTTTGGGATCATAGAAAGCCAAATCGAACTTTCTCGTCACTTCGACCAGGCCTGGAAAGCGTCCTGGTTTGATGCTCTTTCCTCAGCACTCCTCTTCTTCTTTCCACTCGAGTTCGTATTTCACTCTAATGATGTCTATTGTGGCTGTTGATGGCTGTTCATTATCAACAGGTGTCGTGCAGTGGTATGTATCGGAACAATTAATCTGATTTTTATATTTTTACCAAAGATACATTCGGGCAGAGAAACATTGCATATTCTGTTATCTGAGAGTTATTTGCAGGCACAAATTTGACGCTGCAGTTTGAAACGAAAATATTTTATGTTGTACCATATTACATTCTGATTGTTACACGTAACGATACAGCTAATTCAACTCACCCAACCTGAATTAGGAGATAATGAAATTCATTACTAAATGCAGGTGTTGGCAATCAATTCTTGCTTTGCTTCAGTAAAATTAGGGGTGATAAGATTTTTTTTACATGTTGTATAAAGCATTGTTCTGTACTTGTGAAATGTGCAATGCCTCTCGCATTTTTTTGGAAATGAGATCTGTCATCTTTTCCAGAGCAAATGTCACAATGGCCAATCTCTGCTGTCTCGCCAACTTTGATTGGAATTACCACCTTCTCCATTCCAAGGCATTCACTAGAAACCTTCTTCAAAAATAGGACGAAATACTGAAGATAAAAGACCTTGTGAACATTTTAGTACAGAATACGACAATGAACATTTTCCTGAACTGGACCAAATTCTGAAAGGTCGGATGGGATGAAAAGATGAATTTTGGCGGAAATGATTTTGCAAATGACTGGATGGATTTCCTGCGATATTTCAGGAACATAAATGATAAAAATGAGTCAGCCGTAGATGGTGATGAATGAATCATTAATAGCATTCATAAATCTGTCCTTTAATAGGCTCAAGGCAATTAAAACAAGAGTTCACGTTTGAAATAAGTTAAAAGTGATTTACGGTAGACGTTTGTTGTTTATCAATTATTTTTAGTACAAAACATACGTGGTATTCTAAATGTTCAGAAGAATGACACTAATTCAAAATAGGTTTCATAAAAGTCGCAAAATATTATTGATTAAAATCTAGATTACTATAAGCAATCCATCTAGATTAACAACCAAATAGAACACTTTAATAACTCCCTGTTTCTCGGTCTCGCCTCAGCATGGAAACGCAAAGTGATAATCCCTGGGCGTGAGGATTCCCAGCCGATTAGATCATTAAGGTCATTCAAAGGTTGCGTAACTAGTAGTTTGGCAATGATTTAATTCCCTGTGAATTAGGTAACCAAATTCCATACGGGCTAACGTGATTATAATAGGTATATTTTAAGCTGTTTATTGATATAGGCGAATGGAATCGAATCCCATTCTGCTTACTAATATGGATGAAGTATACTGAAGGTCGGTCAACGTGTTAGGGCGGTAATGAATATGAAAGCATGTTTTTGTGGAGAATGTTATGGTCCATGATTAGCTATTGACCGTTAGGCGGGACAGAGATTGACTCGTATTGTAACTGACAATAATAACTTGGTCGCATTGCTCACACACGAAGGAAGTGTCGAACAGGAACAGCACTGTCGGAGCTTTCACTTATTCAGTGAACAAACCTAAAACTTGCGTTCCCCGTTGGGCGTTACCAATTTTACCAATATTTATTTTTGAAAATGATTAAACGAAAATAATTTTATTTGGTATTTGTCGTATATTAAACTGCATTATTCTTGACTTCATAAATATTTTTTTTATTTAGGGATGGATTGAAATTCTATTTATTTCATTATATTTATTTGTTAAATTCTTTACTACATTTATAAAAAAATAGGCAATGCAGCCCATCTGTACACATTACATCAAATATAGTTTCATATGTAATTTATACAGTAATAGATAATTTCCGATACACAATGCTCCCCCAATAGGCTGAAATAGACAGATACACACACTCTCTCTCTCTCTCTCTCTCTCTCTCTCTCTCTCTCTCTCTCTCTCTCTCTCTCTCTCTCAATTCCGAATATAATGACTCAGAAAGGGCAATTGTGTGAAATTCTTTAAAACATGGAACTAAACACAATGGCACTTTACAGTCAGGGCACCAGTTACGCTTAGCCGGTCGTTTAGTCGTGTGCTTGCAAACTTAGCAAGCACGTTGTGCTCACCGGTTTTTTTCAGTGAAAGGCAAAAACTCTCGGAAATGTAGTCACCGACTCTCATCAATTTCTCTCAACCGATGGGCGTCCTCCTCCACCATTATTTGTTCTTTCACTGGCAGAGTCAGTGAGCATCCGTCTGATGGCAGTCAATCAAGGCTTATGACCTGTGTTTACAAGGTACATGTTATTATAAGCATGAAGTGAGCACATCAAGGAGGCAAAAGAAGAGGTTCCTGTACCACTTCACGCTTTTCCTTTCAGTCTGAGCAATACCAGTTTGCAGATCACTCTTGTCCACCATTCTCACGTTGATGTCGTAATCGGCTGCTGCAGCAAGTTTTAGTTTAGCCTCGTCAGTAACAGGATCTTTTGTGCCGCTGTCGGCCATTTCGTTTGAGTTGGTCGTGGTGCACTTTATCACATCTCTTTATCGTGCCGTTGCACACAAAGTACATCATCCAGACGAGAAAATATTATAATTTTAGAATCTAGCTTAGTATGTCGTAGTTTTAGCGTTGTACTGGTGTGGAATAGCTTGGACTTGCTTGTGCTAACAATTTTAATGCAGAAAAGCTGTTATTATGGCGGAAAGGGCAAACGTACTATATATCCGTGAATGGTCTTTGTGACGAAAAGTAGCTGACCTGGTATAAACGTGAATAGTCTAAGATGGGTGAAACTGACACTGATCTCACTTCAAAGGAAGCCAGATACACATCCGGCACTCCCAATTCTACAGTGGCCTTTATTTTCGGTACTTTTCACTAAAATAGGTGTTAGCTAATTTGGTAGTTATCTTTTTTATACAACCTAGTTTTTAAGGTCACAGGACAGTTCAAACATATTTTAGGCTTTCCTCTTTCAGTATCTCAGTTGTTATGGTAGATGGAGCCGTCTGGTCTTCAGAATCTCTGGCAGGAGGTTTACACCTACAGTAAGTGCTGAGGTCTTGATGGCAACTTCAAAATCCTTTACTCCTCAGCTCTTCCTAAAGGCTATTATTCTTAGTCACCTCTCTTACCGATTCATAGTATTTTATTACCTAATCATAGTATTTGGGGAGACAAAGCGTTTATTATGGATCAAAGCTTCTAAATGAATTTAACAACTCATATGCTGTAATGATTACATTCAAGTGCCGTTGTATTGTGTAATGTCGGCTCGTTGGGACAGTTATAGTTGGGTTTCAGTTACATATAAAGGTGATTTGATTTGAAGATGATTCAGACACCTGTGTTTCCAGTGCTGTTATCATATCTTCGTACTTAGTTCCTTTACGATATATAGTCATCCTCTTTGCCGATGATGTAACACACACAAATAACACGGACTTAATTAGAGTGATTCTAAAAACGCCCTTTGGCGGAAATTGGATCTGAACGCTGGTCAGTAGAGAAACCTTGGTTGCCGATGGTAATGATCTTCCCCGAATAAAATATCTTGGTTCGTTCATTCGGATCGTTTGTGTTCGTTGAGCGCTCGCTGGTACGCAGATCGGGCCCAAGTAGTTTACTGCTGTAATTCTGCTGTATTTCTATAATGGGCAATAACGGAATCTTTGAAAGTACAGGCCCGCACGTGGTATGTAAATGAAAACCTGTTTTGTGACATTAGAATGGAAGGTAGTAAGGAACTAAGAACTACAAAGAGAGAGAGAAAGAGAGAGAGAGAGAGAGAGAGAGAGAGAGAGAGAGGGGGCAGGGGAAGGATTATTAATGTTGAGTGGTTTGTGATTAAAAATACCATTTTTGTAAACACTGGACAAATAAGGGAGAGATAGTGAGAGAGAGAATTTTTAACGTATCCTATATAATTAAATTACCCATATATGGAAAAAGACAGGCTGTAAACTAGCACGCACACACACACACACACACACACACACACACACACACACACACACACAGTCGTTGCAAAAGGATTTATGTTTCAAAAGACTCGTATCATTGTGACGCGGAGATTAATTAACTCTTACAGTCTTTAGTCTTTGTTTTCTTTCATTTCTTCTTGATTTCTTTTGATCATTACTAGAGATTCTCTTTGTGAGGAGATTTTCCGTTTGGAAGAGGATTTGCTGACATTGGATCTTGTATCTAGACTTACTTAACAAGGAACTCTGTGCTGTGTCACTTCTTTTCAAGGTAGATACTTGACTTAAGTTTTCTTCGGTCATTCATGCTTTCTTCTTCTTTTGGAGGATGGTAGAGCTTTCGACTGGCATGCTGTTGGCCCAGCGTTCGACTCTCGAGCCGCCAATGAAGAATTAGAGGAATTTATTTCTGGTGATAGAAATTCATTTCTCGTCATAATGTGGTTCGGATTCACAATAAGCTGTAGGTCCCGTTGCTTAACCAGTTGGTTCTTAGCCACGTAAAAATAAGTCTAATCCTTCAGGCCAGCCCTAGGAGAGCTGTTAACCAGCTCAGTGGTCTGGTTAAACTAAGATATACTTAATTAATTCTAACACAAATCTCGGTTGAGGAAATAGCACGATCCTCTCTCTCTCTCTCTCTCTCTCTCTCTCTCTCTCTTCTGATGGATTATTAAATCTGTTAATACTAGCAAGAAGACTTTGCGAAGTTTTCTTTGTAGAAAAAGAAGTTTGGTTCATATCTGAAGGTAACTCTGTAAGCTCATAAACTAAGGAATAAATGCCAAAGATCTGGTGTAGCCACAAAACACAGTCAGCAAGGACAGAAGTGGCAACACGTGATGAATGAACCCGGAATGAAATATGACAGTGGAATCGTGTACTGCACGACCTTTTCAGAGTTGCAATCTGCCGTCAGTGACCTGTTACAAGTGATCAACTGACTCTGGGGCTAATAATCTTCCCTTCTGTGAATACATTTTCCAGCTGACTTCAGGATATTATTAGTTTCTGGAATATAAAAGAGGTTTATTTGAAATTAAATATATCAGTACCAATTCTTTAGGAAATGTAGCAAGTACAGTTGGGTTTTTATTTATAGATATGTTTATACTTATGCACTTAAGCCATTTAATATTCCATGTTCATCGTTTCCCTCTCCAAAGGCTTCGGGTTTCTTTCCCTTCTGTGTTCTCTTGTACTCACGACTGACCCTCCTAACTTCCTTTACCATAAAGCAATTGTTCTTCACCACTTTCGCCAGCAGAAGCCCTTCCACGGCAGCACCAAGTGTCTCCCTTCCCCGTCTCCCTCTCTTCAAAAATACCAATGTAATTTTTCGGTGAAAATAACAGATTCACCTTCGATTCACTAACACTTTCAATTTGACGAAGGTTCACGTGAACAAGTTTTTCATCCGAATACCATTGTAGGTTCAGACCATAAATATATATATTTTTATTCCATTCCTCGTTATTCAGATAATGAAGAGACTTCTGAAACCCCACGAGGTTCGTGCAGCGTTTGTATTCGCCTTAACGCTTTCCATCAGCTTTAGCTAAAATCTAAAGAAATCTTTTCACATGTTTAACTTTTTGGGAGGGAATCGTCTTTTGCGAGGTAATTTCGAATGGCTTCTTCCCTACGAATTTCCGTAATAATAATAATAATAATAATAATAATAATAATAATAATAATAATAATAATAATAATAATAATAATAATAATAATAATAATGGGTTCTTTACCAGACCTCTCCTCTAAAAGCGCATCTCTTTTCTCTTGATCTCTTTCGGAAGAAGAATCTTTTGAAAGTGTGACGTCATCGCTGGTCCTCCCATAAAGGCTGTTCGACAAGCTTTTCCTTTCACAAAGGAAGACTTTCATCCCTCCGTCATTGGCCGAGCGAAAGTGAGTTATGTCTTTGATCTATTGTGAAAGCACTTAATAAGACGAAATACTTTTGCTGTCACATCTCTCGGGGGAATAAAACTGTATACAGCACTATATAGACTTTGCTTTTGCTCTCTAAATCCAGAGGCTGACTTTCTCTCGAGGGAAGACTCGATCATTTTTACGAGGTGATTAAGGAGAGAAAGTTCAGCTCCCGACATCAAAGTGGGCGTCGGGGAAACTCTCTCGGGACACGACATTAGTCTGAAAGCTGTTTGTCAGACGTCCTGTGGGATCTCATTTAGAGGTCACGCTGTCTGCAGGTCCGTTGCAAGGGCTTGAGACCTGCTCTGTGGAGGATCATCTTGCATAATGGAGGAACAGGGCTTCTGGAAAGAAGCCTGGAATAGGAACGAAGTCTGAAACCACCGACCATGCTGACGGGGACCGGTTTCTTCTTCCATGTTACTCTTTTGCTGCATCAGCAACATTTGGGTCTCCATTAAGGTCATTTTACAAGGTCGTGCTTGAATCTTCCAATATTGGCTTTGGTTCTTAGGAGATTGAAAACATGAGAAAATATGGCAAAGAAAAAACTACTCTCTCTCTCTCTCTCTCTCTCTCTCTCTCTCTCTCTCTCTCTCTCTCTCTCTCTCTCTCTCTTTTATAAAAATATTAAACTTAAACTTCTTCAGTTTTGTTGCCCACGACTTAATGGAAGCATCAGTTCGCTTTTTTGAATTCTTCTTAAAACTTAATTTCATCGTTTGGCAACGGTTTGTGACCATATAAACAAACAGACCCTTTGGCTGCACCCGCGGCATCTGTGGTATTCTACGCTCTGGGGCGTGATTTTCCTTCCTGAATGGACAGTGACTCTCAGCTCTTGGTTGGTTTGTATGCTTGTGTGTGAGTAATTGTCTTATTTTCATTAGGTGCTTTGGAAAGGTTTAGTGAAGAACAAACTTTGCTAGAATAAATCTTTGAAGTACTTTCCTTTCTGTCGAAAGTGTTAATGTCTAAATTCTGTTATCTTTCAAATCCATTATTTACGTTAACTCCTTCGACTCCCGTCTCGTGTCCCCACATTCAGATCTTCCAAAACTCGGTGCGTCGACGAGGCAGAAACTCACCATTTGTATCTTATAATCTATGATCCATTTGCTCATTAAACTTTTTGCATTCCCATTACTAAGTTACAACGTATACCTGCAAATGATCTTATTTCGTCTGGTAGCTGTTCCTCTTACAATCTGGTTTTTCATTTACTGAATTCTCATTTCCTCATCTACTCCGCATAAACACATAATCTGACAAATTTTTCCACTTACACTTAAGAATATTTGTGTTTCACAGAAATAAATTTCTGACACATCGGGACCGAACCCTGGTCTATCGAGTGAGAGTTCAGGGCGATAGCAATTCCTCCACACAACTTGGTATTTATGACAATTTAGCCCATATTCCCACAGTACAAACGTTTCTCATTCACTCCAAGGACTCTTCCTTCCCCCTGTGCCACTTCATTCTCCGCCAGTGACCTTAGCATTTAAATCCCCCAGCACCACAACCCTTCCTCTAAACCCAACCTGGCAAAGATTCACACTTTTAATGCT
>NC_089785.1:13978362-13990862 GCF_040412425.1 Macrobrachium rosenbergii | reverse complement strand
ACTTAGTCTTGAGACGTCACGCCATATGTTTTTAATAAAACATCTTAAAGACTTCTAGGATATGTCTTCTCCTACCCTGATTTGGATATATATATATATATATATATATATATATATATATATATATATATATATATATATATATATGTGTGTGTGTGTGTGTGTGTGTGTGTGCGCGCGTGTGCGTGTGTGGGTATGTATGTATATATATATATATACACAACTGGATACATCATTGGGAAAACTGAGGCCTGATCAGAATTGCCCGACCAGCTCATGGACCATTGTAACCTGGCACAGAACACTAACAATTAATGGAAAAGATATCATGACTGTAGTTAGATTCCACAATACATAACTTAGGATTAGGGAATCAACCCATAATGAATGTTTGACACGAGGCTTTGGAACGGGTTGCGGTAATCCATAAAATGTCAGATATTTTATGTGGGATATTAATGCCCCCTTTTTTTATTAATGATTATCTTTAGAATATTTTTAATACGGCAGAGCAGTAACAAATTAATGGTTATCTTTTTTTAATACGAAAAGGCTCAGTGAGATAAATGCAGTGTGTGTGAGTAAAAGCAGTTGTTGTTAATGAGAAAATGTTAAAAGGATAGTAGCAGAGATGTTCTGCAAAGAAAATATGCACAAAGAAATAAGGTTCTTTAGAGCACTATGTCGACATCAGTTGTGTTCATTCGAGTCCCATTTGCGGCCTTGCCTCTTCTGCGACCAAGCCGCTTCCTACTTCTCTCTCAAGATTCAATTTGCCTCCTTTTTCTGAATAGAGAATGTTTCCTGTTTTGCCTGAAGATTAGGGGTCCATATTTTTCTCTTATCTGTCGTTTTATTTTTACCATTTTTTTTCTTTTAGTCCTGACATTGATAAGGACATTTTTTGTTAATTTGCGCTCTTGTTTTATGGTTCGATTCGAGCTCATATAGACAACATTGGTGAAAAATGCTCATAAGAATACGAAAGATGTCCTTGTCTGTGGTTGAAAATTTCAACTCATAGGAACCTTTGCCGGATATCATTATTCTGAATATTTGGATGATTTAACCTCATTCATCCTTTCTCCATTCAGATGTTATTTCATTACTGTGTGCACATACTGTCATCATTAATTTGTTTTTCTTGGATTTACACTGAATCCCATATCTCTGGATGTGTTGCATTCTATTAAGCAACTTCATCTTTTGGCGCTTCCCTAATTCGAACAGTGTGTTTTGCATATCTGTTTATTCTGAGTTTGTCAATTCTCTTTCGGTGTTTTAGCCTAAACCTTGTCTTCCATCTTCGTTATGAAATCTATGAGAAGGTCAAACAACAAAGGTGAAATAACACCCTCATGTAGCACCCCACATTTTTCTGCAGATTCGCTTGACATGTCCCCATCAACATTTACTTTGCATCTACTTCGTTCATGGCTAATTCCAGTTAGCTTTACATATTGAATGGCATATTGAGTGATGCAAGACCTTCCATGTTATTGGTCCGTGGACTGTATCATATGCTTTCTCGTAATCAGCAAAAGTTATCAGAAGGGGATTTTTAAATTTCATACACTTCTGTGCGATATATCTTAACACGAATGTTTTAGCTGTGCATCTCCTGCCGTTTCTCAAAGCAACCTTGTCATCTGCAGGTATTTTATCAATTTTTTCCCTCAGTCTATTGAAAAAAAGTATGCTCAATATTTTCATTACATCCAACGCAAGTGCATTGTCTCTAAGACACCACCTTTGGTCAGGTCACCTTTGTTGGTTCGTAGCTATGATTTCTAGTTCCCATTTCTGCAGAACAGTCTACTGTTTGTTGGTGGTACAGTAGGTATCATTTCCGTTTTATCCCAATCATTTCTGCAGTGATTCCATCAGAACATTGTGTTTCCTATTTCTTGACTTTCTTTAGTAGTGATTCCGCCCTAAAACTGTGAATTCATTCATAAAATACATTCAGGTTCTGGGATATAGATAAGATTATCTCCTCTTATCTCTTATTCAGGACCCCACAAATATTTCGCCAAAAGGTTTTCTTCTTTTGATGTTATTGACGCATCATTCGCTCTGACGACTATTTTCCTGTTGATCTGTTTACCCACGAATATTTTCATTAATAATTCTGTGGCTGTGCGAATACCAACGCCAGGTCTTGAATACATGGTTCAGTTAACACCATCAGCGCGTATGTCCAATATTCTTTGTTATCTCTACTTGATCTTTGTTTAATTTCCTCTAGCTAGACTTAAGAAATGAACACATAGGCCATTGCTTTGCGGTCTTCATCTCCCTGAACTTTGGGTACACGTATCTTGTACTTTTGAGTATCCTTTATTGTATCCCAAGACTCACGCGGTATATAATGTTTCCATTTTATTACCCCATATCCCGGTGCTGCTTCTCCAGCAGACTGGTAAACACTTGATACCAAACCATTCCGTATGGATAGCGTCCTCCTCCAATATAGTTTCTAAAACTGCAGAATCTCTTTCAATATTCAGTTGTAAAACTTCTTCATGGTCATGTTCACTAAGCTTTACTGTAATAAACCTAAATCCCCGTCAAAAAACATCAGCTCCTGTGTAGCTCCTAACATTTCGTCATTGCTCCTTTTCTCAAGAAATCTCGATTGATTGCCACACGAAAGTAAGAAATTTATATCCCATTTGTGTTTTCAGCCTCTCCCTACACATTTCATCATTCATACCGTAATTGTTCCCACGAACTTTTGCATTCATGTGACCAACAACAATTCTCGTATCTCTTTCTGGTATTTTATTCAAAGTATTCTAAGTATCAATATAATATCTACCTCGTATTTCTTCATTGTTCATTCGTTGATGCACAGCACTATAAAATACGCATATTGCGCTGTTTCCATTAAAATTTGCTAGCAGTAATCTACTGCTCATTGATCTCAGTCAGTCTGGGCCTCTTTTTTGCTACCAATTCCATTTGTCCTCTTTGTAGGAATGTACGCATTATTCCCATACAATCTATTTTCTTATTTCCTTGTGCTGTGATTTATAAACAGCCAGATTGCCCAATCAGTTCCCAATAATTCATTTTCTGTACGTCCTGTCTTTCCGGTTTGATTCATGCGTCTAAATTCCAATTAACACCTCCAATTTTTCCTTTCTAATTATAAATTGGAAGATTCTTAGCCACCTCACTTGCCTGTAACGGGGACCCATTTCTGTATTCTAAATTGCACATATCTATTGATAGGCAGAATCCATGGAGGATTCATTGGCTAAGAACACTAAAGGCTAACCAATTCCTTGAAGTGTGCAGTTCCCAGCGGTGTAAGGCCAGTGACCCCTGCAGTTGCTTTCCAGTCAAACAGGCTTCCAGAGATGAAGCAGAGGAGACGAAGCACTCAACACCTTAACCGCATCCACCGTATCCTATTCAGTGCTTCTTCTGAGCATGGCTGCAATTTTCGTTTCTGGATCTAACCTTTACCTCACGAGGCATCAAGATCCAAGCAGCACGTGCTCGTACTATAAGATTGGGGCCTTAATCGAGGTGTTATTTCCCGCTCCAGGTGGACTCGGTGCTTACTGAGGGATAGGGGAGTAACTCCTAAAGGTACGTACATATCCCTTATATATATATATATATATATATATATATATATATATATATATATATATATATATGTATGTATGTATGTATATATTATATATATATATATATATATATATATATATATATATATATATATATATATATATATATATATATATATATATATATATATATATATATATATATATATGTATGTATGTATGTATGTATGTATATATATATATATATATATATATATATATATATATATATATATATATATATATTTGTGTGTGACCATTTACCAATCGCAAAATCATTGAAATCTCTCTCTCTCTCTCTCTCTCTCTCTCTCTCTCCGGTTCCGCCTCAGTATGAAGCGTTTGTTGCCGTTCGTGTAATTTCAAACTGGCATCCTGTGAAACTGGAGTTCTTTATTGTATTACGCAGAGAGCCATTCGGGTTCCTATTTGCTGTCGGAGTTTTATGCAGTTGTAAACATCCCTTGCTGAAAGGAAGAAACCGCAAACAAGCTCACTAATGACGTCATCGCAGCGAGATCCCGGAACATGACCCTGTTTAGTCACGCGAGCGTCTATGTTTTTCGGGAGATAATTGAGATGATGCTGCGTAATTATACGAATAATAAAACAGCGCGAGAAGTTTTAATAGCCGCTATCATTGCCACACTTACGAAGTTTGTTTTGCTTTCTAAAGACAAATGTATTTTTCATGCAGGTTTAGATGCTTTTGTTTTCTTCATTTGCATACTTGTTTCAAAGTTCATTTGCATATTCATGTTATAAAGATATAAATTCAGAAATTGCGGAGTAAGATTTGAAAATGCGCACGACTTTAAGCCTCCATCAGGGCTGTGCAACAAGTAAACTTATTAAATTTCTCAAAAAAACACAAATAATAAATGAAGATATTTGTGAAATATTGCCATTATTTTGGAAGAAAAAATGGATGGAATTCATCAGTCATAGTCTCAAGTTATAATTATGAAAAGGCCCAGTTTCATCATAACAATACCAATAATTTCTGTTTAATAACTGCTACGATGAATAGGAGGTTGATCAGTGATATCTATGAATAAATATATGTTTATATAAACAGATAGAGAGAAATAAAACTAAGGAGGTTGAGGGAGACAAAGCAAACACTTTTCTAGGTAGGCTTTAAACAATCTAAAATATCCAGTAAATGAAATAACGGAATAGACAACCATAAGAGAAATTTCACTGGTAGATCTATTGTGCATTTAAACGAATATAAACAGGTGAACATCAAGTATCAAAATCATATTTCCCTAGCCATGATACCTATGTATTGAAGAAGCTATTGGCGAGAGCAACAAGAGTACACAGGGAGAAGCGAAAACAAGAGAAGACAGCGGTGCGCAAACTCACTGTCAGTCTGAAAAGGGGGAAATTCAAGCCAGTTAAACCTTTAGTGCTGTCAGAGGATTTGCATCCGGGAGGGATTAAAAGAACGAATGCCCGGATTTATCGCTCCGTTTTCCCGCTTCTTCGTATTCTTCTTCTTATTCCTATGGGGCTGCCAAAGCGATGGGGAGCAGAGAGAGAAAAGCAAATGTAAAATGGTGTGGGGAAGTAAATTATTGGAAAAGTTTGACAAAATTCTTTCTTGTACAATTGGAAAGAGTGTGCGTATGTTTTTTTTTCTACAGAGGAAATAGTACGTAGCCGGAAAATAATTCATACAGAAACTGATTACTTACACGAATTTAGTTCTTATACAAGGAGAGAGAGAGAGAGAGAGAGAGAGAGAGAGAGAGAGAGAGAGAGAGAGAGAGAGAGAGAGAGATTCATTTCATAAGTAAAAAATTATATGGTCAGCCAGATCGACCGACTTTTAACTATTATTCCATTTTAATCTTCGTGGTGTTCTGCTAGTTCCATTAATTACCCTGTCTTACATTTGAAGATGTATCATCTAATTATGTAACGACACAGGGAGAGCATGCCTGAGATGCCATGCTGGCGGTCACACCTTCGAATACCTTCTCGTGTACACCCAGAAGTCAGGTGAATGTCGCTGGTTTCTAAGAAACCTTACCATTTGAACATTGGCAGTTTGTTTATTATTATTATTATTATTATTATTATTATTATTATTATTATTATTATTATTATTATTATTAGTAGTAGTAGTAGTAGTAGTAGTAGTAGTCAGAAGATGTAGCTTATCCATATGGGACAAGCCCACAGGGGCCATTGACTTAAAATTCGAACGTCCGAAGAAGATGGTATTCATTATAAAGCAGTAACAGAAGGTAATAGGAAATAAAGAATGAAGAGACCAACTATTTAGAGAAAATAATCAACAAATAAATAAATAAATAAATAAAAATGTAACTTATTAGAATACAAGGAGAGTTGTTTCAGGTTAGTGATACATTGCGTCTTCGCTTGAACTTTTGAGGTTCCAGTTGCGCAACACGCCCAGGAAGACTGTTCTACAAAGCCTCAATGTAATATGAAAGTCCCGTTCCACATTTATGGTTGGTATGTACGTCAGGAAGCCTTGTTAAAGGATTATCAGCGCTTGTTATCATACGGTGATCATCAAAGCACGTTTGGATGATTTTGTTGCTGCAATTCGTTAACCCCTGGGTCTTCTGTCAGGCTGGTATCGAGGTAGATTTGTAAGACTAGCGCCATTTTTAGAAGAGGCTTTTTTTCTACGATGAAATGGATGGTCAGCATTAGAGGAATTTAAACATGAACTGTATCAATATGGGATGCTCATGTCTGCTACTCTGCCTTGATCAATGTTGACGATCGAGTAACTGTATGCGTTTATGGTGTGGTAAATTCATCTTGAAAAATCTCGGCAATCGAAAATCAGTTAGTTAGTTGTTAATAATGGTATATTAATTTTCAGACAGTTCGTGTCAACTAGGAAATGTTTGTGTTTTCTGTAATCGTTGCATTTCCTCAGCTGATCTATACATTCTAAGGTGAGAGAGCAGGTACGGTACCTTGCTATATGCCATAAGTGGTTGTTAGAAAAAGTAAATGAACAAATTTAACTTTTGTGTCAACACAGTTCACTGGAACCGTCCCAAACCGAGTTGAGAAAAAGAATTTTCTCTTGCATTGCGACTGTACGACCACCTGTTGACCCAGCCAACTTCAATAGAATAATTAAGACGAGTAGACAGATAGATACCCGGGGCTCATTTTTGCCAAGCAGATTTTTCCGTGTTTCTCCCGGAAGGCTGCGAGGACGTGAGCTTCAAACGTCGCTGTTTTATAGGCTCTTCTGAATTAAGTGAGGACTTCGTTAGTGTTAATGAAAATGAAAATGAATTTCAGGTAGATTCGTGCGCGCACACATGCACAAACACACACACAAACACACACACACACACACACACACACACACACACACATATATATATATATATATATATATATATATATATATATATATATATATATATATATATATATATATATATATATATATATATACATACATACGTGTGTATATCGAGAGAGAGAGAGAGAGAGAGAGAGAGAGAGAGAGAGAGAGAGGGGATCCATCTTTAGAGCTTGCAATATAGCTAGTTGGCAATGAAATATATATATGTATAATTTTCGACAATAGTTTCTCAGCAAGTTTTTAGGAATGAGGTCGCTAGCCCTACAAACCACCTCTTTGTCGTTGCACCAGCCCACATAGAAATAAAATTTGTGCAGAAAGAATTGTGACGTAAAGTTTAGCAGCAAATGAATCACATTTAACGGAAATCGGGTAACTGATGCAGTGACCTGTATTTATTTTTAAGAGGAGAAATTTGCTTTTATTTAAATGAGTATTTTGCCATAAAATTTGAAAGAGGTAAACGAGCTTTAATATTTTCATTGTTTTATTATTCCATAAACTAGTTGAAGTCAATACATAGATAAGTAACTGGATGCTAATCCGTCTCTGCTGTCCTATAAAGAATTAACACGAAGCAGTTAATTAATGTCGTTGGTATTCTTACCGACTTAAGCGAGGCAGCTTGGAATTTTGAAAGCTTTCCAATTTTTAAATAGCGGGAATTGATCCATTATCCCTCGGTTCTCGTGTTTCACCTCTGTTGTTGAAATGGAAAATCTCTCTCTCTCTCTCTCTCTCTCTCTCTCTCTCTCTCTCTCTCTCTCTCTCTCTCTCTCAATCCTGAGAGAGAGAGAGAGAAACGAGGTCTCCCCATGAAATGAATCGAAATTGGTACATGCAAAACATCAACGACATAAGGAGAAGAAACAATACTAAAAAGTAATCCACGAAACTGTGCATCCCTTTCCGTGGCAGGTTTTTTTTGTTTTTGGGGGGGCGGGGGCTTTCCTACTAGTGAGAAATGAATTGGAGAAAAAGATGTCTACGAGAGTTAGCTGTCTCTTATCCATTTTCAAGGTTTTTCTGGTAATGTAAATATAGAATCTGACAGCGCTCTCTATATTCGTGTAAGTCAAGAATTCGTATCGCAGTTAATTTTGTCTTAAAAAGAAAAATAATGTAAGGATCATGACTTTTTTTTCATAAAACTCAAGAGGAAGAACATATGAGTTTTGATAATAATTATAATTTGATAATACTCATCACTTGTTTTGAAACAAGCCAAAATGATGGATGGTTGTCTGCAATAAAATATACAATATCTTTACCGAATAAAAAATCCACACATTACTTTCTTACCAAAGTTTCGTATGAATAATGCTCGTTGATATTATTGGTTGGGAATCTCAAGTTTATACAAGAGCCAGGCATGTTTCCTATTTGAATATTTTAAAGTTATTACAGCATGTTATACAGATTACCAGTTGGATAAATAATAGAACATGTTAGTCAATCCGGCTTCTATATTCTGTACTTTGTAATTCGGTTGATTCTGAATTTGAGGACTTTGGTCGTTTCAGCTGAAGAAATGAATTTTGTTGTTAAAATGTGTGCCAGTAGGGAGGGAACTTGTCATATTCTAATAAGTAAAATTATCTATAAAGCTAAGAAAATGTTTAATTGCATATCACAACGTTAAGACTACATTAAAAATAAAAGTATAACATTTTTGTAAGGCGGTAGATAATGACTACAGAGATGAAGTTCTGCAGCCGTTCACTAAAAAATAAAATATCAACAACTAAAGTAAGCAATGTTATCATCATCAGATGATAATCTTCCCAAAGAATATTTGCACTTTCCTTCATTACTGAAAACATTGTTAAATCTCATCTTTCCCAGAGATTAAAAACGATTAATACAACCATGAAGACTACTCCAGGACGACCTTAAATGCCAGAAATGAAGAACTTCCCAGAAATATAGTTCCAGCGAGAACTGAAATGAAACCAGGCCTAATATGATAAGCATCGCGCGTTCACATCGACTCCTTCACACATTCTTTGTAACGTTCCTTGGTCAGACCTGCTGGATCTAACTTATCTAAAGTTGGGCCATTTAGGATCTGCAGCAGCCCTCAAAGAGAGAGAGAGAGAGAGAGAGAGAGAGAGAGAGAGAGAGAGAGAGAGAGAGAGAGCTTGCAAATGGTTTCATGGTTACCTAACACGTAGATAGGACGTTTAAGGTGACAAAGCTTTAATATTTGAGACTTGTGGCTTGGTATATATATATATATATATATATATATATATATATGTGTGTGTGTGTGTGTGTGTGTGTGTGTGTGTGTGTGTGTGTGTGTATGTGTATGTGTACTTAAGCGTGCTCGCGCCCGCACGCTAACATACATATATGTAAATATACGTCAATCAGAATTCCATATATACGCAAACGATTGGTTGTTATATAATAGTAGTTCAGGTAGTATTCAAGCTTAAGAAGTTTTTTTTTTTTTTTTATTTTGTATTTTGACCAGCTGTAATTTTCGAGTTAGCCAAAGACCAGAATTTGGATAAAAGACCATAATTAATAAACTACGCAAAATTAAACCTTAAAACAAATATGAAATTAGGTAAGATTAAACAAATTCGCCATTGACATTGAAGTTCGGTATAATTCTAAAATTGCTTTGACTCGAATTTTCTACTGGTTTTTGTTTGGATTTGAATGACACGAAAATGTAATTCATTTTCTCTTGACACAAACGCTGCGGAAATCCAAGTTGTCAGTGTATCTTCATCCATGTTGCCATATTCATAAAAGGATAAGGAAGAGGTTTTATAATCGATAATAATTTCATAAATAACATTACCAACATTGTGATTTTGTGGATAGACAGTGCCTCACAATGAAGGTAAATATAAATAGGAATATAACAGTGCAACAGGGGGTGTGAGTTATAGCCCTGTTTCCTATAATGTTGTAATAATAAGAGAAAATACAAAAGCAAAAAGAGAAAGCTGAACAAACCACTTTCCCTGAATCAGCGGCAAAAGGAAGCGAGACTTTGTACCCGGGCGGAATTTAGATTTTATGGCAAGTCCGGGAAAATAAACTATAAAATTTCTGAATGGCGATTTCTTCTGAGAATGAAAATTAAAAGAAAAATGCAAGAAAAAAGAGAAGAAGCAATAAGAAGTTGCTTACAACATTTTCCTGCTGGAGGGAAGTTTGGACGTTTCTGGCGGAAATTTATGCTGAAAAATCCGCTTCTCCAGAATTCGCGTTATTGCAGTTTTTAGCACAAATGAAGCCTGCTCATTAATACTAATCCAGATGCATAAATATCAATGTTTTTTCCCTCTTTTCTTATACACTTGCGCGCACAGGCGGACGCATAGTCTCTCTCTCTCTCTCTCTCTCTCTCTCTCTCTCTCTCTCTCTCTCTCTCTCTCATTTCCGACAGAGGTATGCACAGAAAAGTGAGCTGTACGAAATTGCTATTCCCTGTGCTTGAACTTGCTAATCCTGTTGCCAACTAATTCATGAGTTTCAATTTCTTCGAACCAGATTTTCAGTCTTTATATATAGATAAAAGTAATCGACGTCGCTGTGCAAGAGGAACCTTAATGTTTCCGATGCTTTTTTAATTTGCAGCAAACGTGGATGAAAAGATTTAAAGATACAATTTCTAAGTAGTTCTAAGCAATGAACAGACATTCCAAAGGGCTAACCAGCATGTGCATTCGATAACAGTAGAGTTTATTTCTTTCGATTACCATAAAATTTCTTGCATAATACTTTTTTGTCGTAGCCTTCAGAAGTTATGTTCTTAATCACCCGGGAAATAGTTTCTGATTGCCTTCGGTCTCTAAGCCATTTAACGGAGAAGAGAATCTTATGGATTAAACTAAACGTTTAATTCAGATTGAATTCATTAAACAATAAATCATAATTCAAAAAATTTTTTTTTAAGTACAAGTTACTGTTCGGTAGTTCTTTGAACGTGTTTGTGAAAGCTTTTGACGAGATGAACCTGAGGATAAAAACGGATTTTCGAAACATGAAATCACAGCCTGTAAGGCTTTAGGGAAAATAATTCGGATCCTGTTGGACCTGAGAGGAGTCATTGCGTAGGGCAGAAATCTGTAGTGAATGAAGTTACTTTTTTAGGTATAGTTTGATTCCCTGTCGTCATTTTTAGTTTTCTGTCAAAGAAAACTGTTGTGCCGGCTTTGTCTGTCCGTCCGCACTTTATTCTGTCCGCACTTTTTTCTGTCCTCACTTTTTCTGCCCGCCGTCAGATCTTAAAAACTACTGAGGCTAGAGGGCTGCAAGTTGGTATGTTTATCATCTACCTTTCAATCATCACACATATCAAATTGCAGCCCTCTAGCCTCAGAAGTTTTTATTTTATTTAAAGTTGAATTTAGCCATAATCGTGCTTCTGGCAACGATATATGATAGACCACCATCGGTCCATGGTTAAAGTTTTTTGGGTTGCATTATACAGCATTATACCGAGACCACAGAAAGATAGATCTATTTTCGGTGGCCTTGATTTTACGCTATAGCAGCTGTACAGAAAACTCGATTGCGCCGAAGAAACTTCTTCGCATTTTTTACTTGTTTAATAAAAGTGGATACACATATTAAGAGTATTTATAATTACTGGGTAGATTAAGGTAATGATTTTCCCATCAGTTTAATCCCAACTCTTCAAGGTGACATCAAACGAATATGCAAAGAAATGGGTACAACAAGAAACGTAGAGAAACTTTATTACACAAAAATAGCTTTTGCATGTTTAAGTCACGTCAAGTTTGATGAGTGTGACAATTCATCTACATTTTCAGCTTGAAGTATAGATTTCTTTTGAAACAAAATTGCAATTTCAGAGAGAGAGAGAGAGAGAGAGTGGGGAAGTAAGTGGGAGATACAAGTGGGGTTTGAATTAGGAATATCTGGCCTAGCAACTGTCTTGAGAATAATTCTGAAACATTTTGATTTTAGATTTAACTTTTTTTCTCTTGCGGCTGAAGTCACATGCGTCATCAAATATGGTCACGCAATCTCTGTAGTGCACCAGAGAACACTCTGATGCTGACCCTTGAAAAGTAGAATTGTTTTTAAGGTCACTAGTAATCATTCAGCTGTTGTGGCCAACGCCTTTCTTGCAAAGTATCAATTTAGATCCAACACCACTTGTACCACATCATCTCGACTAAATTCATGTGTAGTTTCTGTGTCCACAGTTGATCATCAGTTATTTAACTAAAAAAGGCTTGGATGAAAGTTAACTTAGCTGGTTTGTTTTCTGCTCCTGATGACCATTGTGAACGACCCAGATGTAATTGTGTGGTGGTGCTTCATTGGGAGATAAGAAAGGGTGGTTTGGAAGGTGCAACACCCAGCCCCTCAGTTTCGCTCTCTTTTTGCGAGAGATGTTGCACTGAACATAAACTACCTGAAAGTTATTTATCTTTATTTTTTTTTTTTTAGAGAGAAAATAGTTTATTGGGGGTGTAGTGTAGTGTTGTTCGATAAAAAGTGAATTAGAGATT
>NC_089785.1:13916480-13973980 GCF_040412425.1 Macrobrachium rosenbergii | reverse complement strand
ATGTGTGTGTGTGTAATGTAAGAATGTAATTGGAAATTCTGAATAAAGGGACAAAGAGAGAGAAACCTTTCATTGATAGACATTGACAGATATAGATTTTAAGAAACGAAGAGAGAGAGAGAGAGAGAGAGAGAGAGAGAGAGAGAGAGAGAGAGAGAGAGAGAGAATAGAGAGACGAACAGAGAAAAAGGAATAAGTTTGGAGTTTTGTCTCTAAATCCATTACAAAGCTAGACCTAAATGCTTATTCGTCTTGTATCGAGGCCAACAAAAGGTGTTGTGTATTAAACCCCTGGGTTCAGTGATGTTTTGGAACAAAAAGCAAAACACGAGTAAATGTTGTGAGTGCGTCGTGGTTACGAAGCCATTATGACTGCTCTTAATCGAGTTCGTAATCACGAGGAATTCATAACAAAAACGCATGGTGGCCTTAGTGGGATAAATAGCCACCGGAAATTAAAAGTTCCGGTGAAGTCAAAACAACCCCTTTTTGAAGGCGGTGCTTTTCCCAGAATTCCACCCAAATGGGCTGTCTTTTTAGATTAGCCTAACCAATTAAGCACCTGCAGGACTGGTGTAACTGGTTCAAATGACTCCCCGTTTCAGAAGACTCCCCCAGTCAACTCAATCTAGGTTCAGTCTACTCCCCGTCATTTGAAACTAGTTTCAAACGACTTCCTGCTAGTTTGAAATGACTCCTCAGTAGTTTTAAATTACTCTGCCGTCGAAGGAACCTCTGCACCTTGGAAAAGTGAATATTCACGGCAAAATGGATCGCAAAATTATAACCTGCAACACTTCGCAAAACATTGCATTGCGTAACTAAATAAACCATGGCAACATACGTACATACATGTTATAACCTAAGCTATGGCGTATCTAACCATATGAGACCATACAGAGAGAGAGAGAGAGAGAGAGAGAGAGAGAGAGAGAGAGGTAAATGAAACGATAATGGAATAATAATGTAATAGTTTCATTGATATTACAGGGTGTAACACGAGTTTATGCAAATATTTGGGAAATGGGAGAAAAAAAGCCATTCAGAGCAAAGAAGGTTCTATAAACATAAGTAGTTTGTCGGTGACGTGAAATTTTAAAATAACCGTTTACAGGCAAGTAGGCTGGCGCCTAATGGGATGTCGGAGTGAACAGTCGGGGATAGGGGTGGGGATGAAGCGCGATAGGCAACCCAGTTGCCTGCCTTTTAATTATATATAATTATGATTTTCTCTTGAGGTTTATTGAAAAATGTGACATTGCAGTCCCTTCAATTAGGAGTTTAATATGTGATTAAGCTAGCATCACCGAAAAGACCATATGATTCAGTGCGTCAGGATAAATTCTGGGGGACTACAACGAAGATATTAGCGGCAGCCAACCTGATCAGTGTGAACGTGTTTGTGTGGGCCAAGTTCGGTCCAACTCATACATGGCACATACATAAACCAAAAGACAGTGTAATTAACGAGACAATGTATCTTGAGAACAAGTCAGGGTTTCCTTTCAATGTCGTTGTTCGCATATAGTTGGAATTTTGTAATAAAAATGTAATCACTCGTGTACAGTATTGTTCCTATTTTGAGGGTTCAAAAATGGGAGTCATTTCAACCTGATGGGGAGTGCTGTCAAACTAGTTTCAGATGACTGGGGGAGTGCTGTCAAACTAGTTTCAAATGACTGGGGGAGTGCTGTCAAACTAGTTTCAATTGACTGGGGAGTCCTGTCAAACTAGTTTCAGATGACTGGGGGAGTGCTGTCAAACTAGTTTCAAATGACTGGGGGAGTGCTGTCAAACTAGTTTCAATTGACTGGGGAGTCCTGTCAAACTAGTTTCGAGTGACTCCGGGAGTCACATTTCGGTCATTTGAACCGGTTACACCGGACATTCGCTTGCTATGTGGTTTATGGTCTTGTCTTTCATATTGCACTTCCTGCATATGGGTGAGATGTTATTTCCATCGATTGTTCTTTGACATATCTGGTTCTTAGGGCCTGATCTTGTGCCGCTGTTAGCATTCCTTCTGTTTCCTTCTTGAGTTCTCCCTCTGTAGCCATTGCCATATTTCATCGCTGGCCAGTTCTTTTGTCTGTCTCAAGTACTGTCCGTGCATTGGTTTGTTGTGCCATTCCTCTGTTCTGTTTTTTTATTCTCCTGTCTCTGTATATTTCTGGGTCTTCGTCTACTTTTATCTGTTCCTTTTCCCATGCACTCAATATTATTATTATTATTATTATTATTATTATTATTATTATTATTATTATTATTATTATTATTATTATTATATATACCTTGGCCTCTTTTAATCGTTTAGTATTTGTAAAATCTGAATGACATTTTGCATTTTTGATCAATGACAGAAAAGGCATAACTTAGTAATTCACATTGTGCAAACTTTTAGCTGAAAAGTTGATGCTTTCAGATCGAACTAAAATCGACATAAAGGTTTCCAAGTTTTAGCTTTCTCTTTTCAAAGGAGAGAGAGAGAGAGAGAGAGAGAGAGAGAGAGAGAGAGAGAGAGAGAGAGAGAGAGAGAGAGATGAATTAAACATAGCGCCAATCCAGAAAATATTAAGAACACACTCCACTATATTTGATATTTAACCCAAATATTTACTAGCGTTAGCAATTAAATAAATCGTACAATATTCCACAATGACGTCATTTCACTGCAGTCATTATTCTCAGTGTTATGATAAATCGCATGTTTTTTGGCTTATGGACTCCTCAGAAGTGCAGGAAAATGGAGCATGAAAAGGAATGTTTTAAAACGGCAGTAAAAGACGAAAGATTTGATCTCCGGGGAAATTTGCCTGAGGTCTGGGTCGCCCTTTCAAGGTCAAATACCTCGTTTGATCTTTAAAGCTTTGGTCTACTCAGAGGGCCGTGTTATATCAGTGAATTAAGTTCTTTTCTCCTTTAGGAATCACACTTAAGAAGCATAAAATGTGATCTATAATTTAAAATTTAAAAATTACAAAATAATCTGAGCGTCAGTATGAAACCTTTCCACTTACAAGGAGTGACACTTCCCACTTTTCTTTCTCTTCTTTTCAGCTAGCACTTTGCTGGCCGCGAGTTCGAATCTCCGACCGACCAGTGAAGAATAAGAGGAATTTATTTCTGGTGATAGAAATTAATTTTTCGCTATCATGTGGTTCGGATTCCACAATAAGCTGTAGGTCCGTGCTAGGTAACCAATTGGTGCCTAGCCACGTAAAATAAATCTAATCCTTCGGGCCAGCCCTAGGAGAGCTGTTAATCAGCTCAGTGGTCTGGTTAAACTAAGGTATACTTTATTCTCTTCTTTTCTTTTTGTTTCATTTCAAAACGCTTCTCTCTCCCTCATTTGATTCCTGCTTCGTTGCCATCGCTGTATTTACTTTTACTCCGACTTTGGCTCCTGATCCAGTTTTATTGACAAGCTCGATGGTTAGAGAAAATTATGATAATGATTTGGTAATATAACCATAAATCAAATAGTACTCTTTCGATTGTTTCTCTAACAGGGCTGAGGTAGCTGCGAGTTATTTCTCTCATGAATAGCATACAAATATAATATAGATAAAAAAAAGTAAATATAGAAATAAGTAGATACAAGGAAAAATCGCTGGTTAAAAAAAGAGTAAATAACTGATTCTCCACCATTGACCAAATAGGAATAATAATACGAACCCAACGCAGGAGAGAATTCCTTTGTTATCGTATCATTCAAAGAGAACAGTTCTTTCAGTAGATAATTAATATTTTTGGAGTAAATTTTAAATAAAATTAACAAATGTCCTTATTCAGTCCTAAATCCTGAATGGCTAGCAGTATTAAGTGAAGGGAAGGATTCATTCAGGATTGTTCAATTTGATGGTTAGATTCCCTTAAAAAACAATATATGTGTATATGTAGGTGTATATATATAATACATATACATACACACACACACTTATATATATATATATATATATATATATATATATATATATATATATAATATATATATATATATATATATATATATATATATATATATATATATATATATATATATATATATATATATATATATATATTTATATTTATATATGTTGTGTGTCTGTTGAAATGCTCATGGTAAATGGAATGAATATTTGTGTTAATATGTTGTAGATAAACAGGTTACAAGTAATTGCTAGAAATAATTAGATTTTAGGTCCATATTTTGTAACTCATAAGGGCTACAGAAATATTTTCTTTATTCAGTATATTAGAATGTTATTTATTTAGAAAAAAAATGCGTTGTATCTTAAAAAATCTTTTATTGTCGCTACAGGAATATGATTCAGCGTAGTGTGTGTCGTCTGTTATTAATGAAGCGAGTTTGAATTAATAATTTATTTTATCCTTAAAAATCAGATAATAACGAGAGAAAGAGAAACAGAATGAAAAGTAGAGAGAGAGAGAGAGAGAGAGAGAGGGGGGGTACAATTATATCCCTATTCCCCAGACAGCAAAAGATCACAGCTGACTGCAAGAGACCCAACCCAATTAGAAAGAAAGCAGAGAAAAAAAAGAAAGCAGAGAGGGGAAAAAGAGCCACTTGAGCCGAAAACCAAAGTCGTAGAAAGTTTCCGAAAGCCGTAGAGGGGTTCATCCCGACTTCTTCCATTTGTGGCATCAAAACTCCTTCTGCTGGAAGTCCAGATGATATTTTTTTTCCATCTCTCTCTCTCTCTCTCTCTCTCTCTCTCTCTCTCTCTGGGATTTTTGCTCCGGGATGGGATGGTCGCGGTCTACCTGGCTTGTGCCCCGTTTTTTCATAACCTTTCTCGTGTTTTTATCAGCATGAACGTCTACAGTATATTACGCCATGGCGTTATTTCGTTTTCCGTTAAGTTGTGAACAGTCTATGTTTTGTTTTCTACTAAGGTGTGAGATTTTTTTTTTTTTTTTACTCTCGTTTTCTCTTAAACTGTGGCATACTGTTTTTTTCGAATTTTTCGAGTTATGAAGTTATAGGTATTATTTTCCGTTAAGCTGAGGAGGAGTTTCTTCCGTTTTCCGTTAGGCCGTGGACATGATTTTTCGTTTTCCGTTGTGTTGTGGACATTTTTTCGGATGGTTTTTGTCTTTTCTTTAGTTGTGCACATTTGGTCATATTTTTCGTTTTCCACTCATCCGTGGAAAACCTGGTGGGTTTGGGGAGAGGGGTGGGTAGATTGGTTCTCATTACGCTAATTTGTTGTGATTTGGTTTCAGTTCTTGGTCATTCCTGTGTTCTCTATGTCATAACAAACTTTGTTAAAATTTTTAGTAATGTATTAATTTTTTATTTTTATTATTTACCGTGTGTTAATGAAGACAATTTTTTTTAGTTTATTTCTTAGAAAGTTTTTGGATTTTATTTCGTATCTTTATTTCGTCTCTGGAAAGTTGCATTTACCTGAAATGGCCTTTTTACAAACCACCACGCATTTTGCTACAACATTTTTCCTCCGTTCGTAAGAGAAGCCGGAAAAGCCTAAGTAAGAAATGCATTTTTAGTTGCAAACTTTTCTGATCCGTGTCAAGTGTTTTGTGAATAGTGGGTAAATTACACCATACACTTTTATTTAGAAGCATAAACATAAAATTTTCAGTTTTCTGTTTTCGTCTGCGCACTGTGAACTTTCATGTTGAAATATTCTTGAAATCAGGGAAATTCATGTAATTTAAGTTCCTATCTATGTAATTACATATTTTAGTGTCACCAATTTTATCATTATCATAAAGTGTTGTTGTCTACCCTTATCGTTCCCTGTTTCATTAGAAATAGATAAACAATCAAGATTATGGCCTTAAAACTATGAGAGGAATTTTTATTTTTCCCTTAAAATTTGTTGCTTATTTCAACAAGGGGAAATTACTTTGACATTTTTAATGGAATAATTTACTTATTACTTCTTATATACTGAAAACTTTGTTTTTATCCATTTGGTTTTCATTCATTATTTCTTTGCATATACACACAGACATAAATAGAAACATTTCCACATCTGGAAGGTGAGAGAGAGCGTGCAAGATGGTGGTGAATGCCGCAGTATATAAAAGAGGGTTGAACGTGTCACTGATAAGCCTGAGGTGTAGGAATAAGTATAGGCTAATGAACTGGAAGTTTTCTGCAGAGGAGATTCAGCCACAGTTCAACACTTTAAGTATGAAAGTGGCTGTGATCATTATCTTTCTTCTCTTGGAAGGTACCCCCTTGCCTTTAAAGGGAACAACTATATATATATATATATATATATATATATATATATATATATATGTGTGTGTGTGTGTGTGTGTGTGTGTGTGTGTGTGTGTGTGTGTGTGTGTGTTTGTTTCCGTGCGTGCCTGAATACAATTTCACAAAGACTTGTAGGAACATGAGAGACCCTCACAACCGTAAAACACGCTGATGAATCCAAACGTGAGTCGTTCATGTTTTGACAGACAATTTCCTGATTACGTCACGCTCTCACTGTCCAATCAAGTGAGCCTCTCATTAACAAGTGCATCGAATATACCATGAAAAAAGTATTGTTAAAACAAGAACAGTACGTAATTTAAATGATGAAGCATGCGACTGCATTTGACGTTTTCATTATGGTTTAACCTCTAATTGCGCTACAGAAAATTTGATCGACACATGCCCAATACGGTGTTCGGTTTATGAAGGAACGAATTGAGCGTAAGAGAGGTATCTAGCAATCAAAAATATGAATGCAACGGACCCTTAACACTCGGTTTGTCCAGTATGTTTGATCGTTACACATGCAGGTGAATGAGTAAATGGGGAATTGCATACTTAATGGGAGAGTTATCATACAATTGGATATTCTTGTACCTCTGTATTCATTTCAAAGATGTAGAAATAGACTGTTACAGTGGCAACATTCATGAATTATTTCTTAAGGTGCGTCAACCCTGCAGTAAAACGCGTCGATAACTTATTGTACACTACCTAAAACTGGTTAGATACAAGTCAACGACTTTTAGTTGTTCAAACGAGAGCTTCAGACGATTATCCGGCATTTGCCAAAGATACGTTTCCACTGACGGTCATTGACTTGTTGTCAACTACTTTGTGATATGTTTGCGGTAAGGTTCCGACATGTTCACAACATGTTTTCCTGGGTATGAACGCACTTTTAAATTTAATTATAACCCAGTCCACAAAAGAAAAATCACGTGAAAACTCATTAACAAATAATTTCAGTCTCCTTATTTTCGTGAAACTTAAAAAGAGCATTTACACTATACATACGATATCATTATTATTGAATGTTTATATATATATATATATATATATATATATATATATATATATATATATATATATATATATATATATATATATATATATATATATATATACATACACACATATAATATACAATTACAAAAAGCTCATTATATACACAATAGACTTATCTCATTTGCTTTTCATATTGACTACATAAAACTAATTCTGGCTATAACAGCACCTTTATCATATGTTGATAAATCTATATCATGAAGTGTGTGCAGAATTTCATAGGCTCATTGAAATAAACCTGAAGATATATTGTGAAAAATATAAAAAAAAAAATTTAAAGAAAAGGACACAGGTTTCTAATTCGGAATGTTTCCATAATCTTGCAATGATTCGTGAAATGTGGAAATGTCAAATTTTGATCCTCTTGGCAAGCATAATGCTTCTTTAACTGTCTTATGAAACCCGCTAAATATATTCTAATACGTTTTTGTAATTTTAACTAGCAAACCACAGGTTGCAACCATCTGTCTGATAATTTTCTACATAAAAACAAGTTTGAGTAAGAAAATTAGGTTTTTATATATACCATATTAGATATACCATGAAAATCAATATATGGATTTTGAATTTATTTTTTAAATATATATTATTGGGCAGGTTCTGACTGAGTGGTAGGACTTGTACCAAAGTTGTTGTATTTAAAGAGTTGCATTATCTAGCTGATGAAATGCAAGTTACTGACTTGAATTTCCAGTGAAAAAACAATGCCAACTTATTTAACTTTTTCTTTATTTCCGTTTTTATTATCTTTGAAATGACGTGAGGTTAACAGACAATGGCAAAAGCTTAGAAATGAGCTGCAAATAAATCTGCTTACATTGTTACATAATTAAAATTTAACATTTTCAGTGTATCCTGGTTTGAAATTCTGATTTAGATATCAGATATCTTTTTTCCCTTGCATGGCTGAAGACATGTCAATCTGTATCAGGGTTACACAAGATTTCAAGTTTGATACAGTAATAGTATTGACTATGGCAGTTATAAAGTCTGTTATCTTTGGAATCAGTAACTGTCGAATTCCCGTAAGAGTATAGGCACTTTCATATGCAAATCCCCTTGGAAACAAATTATATCGAAGGCAATAGGAATTCGATGGCATAAGTCCTTAATCTATTGATTGTCATGTAAAAGCTTTGAAATGAGATTATTTTCAGGTACTAGGAATTCGATTGCATTATCCGTTTATCAGCTTGTTCAACCATGACCCCTCTGGAGGTTATCAGATTATCCGGCCACAAAACACCAGTCGATAAAATGAACAGAGCGCTTGTTAAGTCTGTACTGCGTGATGTCATCGCTGTTACATACATCCAGTGACGCCCAATTCGCTCATGTGGGAACGGCATCACAACAAGTAGTCCTCAAATACTGAACGGCCGAATCATGATATTCAACATCACTAAAAGTTTCGGTGAATCAGGAGTGGAATTTGGAGAGTTCGAGGAGGGAAAAGCATATTATCAAATTGTCCGAATGTGACTGTGGGAACCATAATGAAGTCATCGACCTTTATTTGCTGTGGCTGTGATCCTTCATCGAGAAAGAGAAGCGTTTGTTTAACGACTGTGAAATACGGTGGATTGGTGTTCTCGCTGCTCTAACTTTTTGTTTTTTACTTTGTGCGGTTGCGCTACGTACTGAATACACCTATGTAACTGAAGGGGACTTTGTGTATGTTGGTATGTTTGTTAATGCGAGATGATGACTCTAGCTTCGAAAAGAGTTTAGTTCGGAAATCGTTTCACGCAGCATCACTTGAGTCATTTCTCAACGTTGTGATAAATTGTTTTAACTTATCACGGAAAAAAGGTTATTTTCTTATCAACGAAAACAAGTTAATTTTCGTGTGTGTGTTTTTAACTTGCAAGCTGAGTGATGTCTGCCCATCTAGGCAAATTTCTCAATAAATTGGAAAATGAAATTTTTCTTAAAAATATATTCACTTGTTTTCTGCCAGATACCATTAAAAGAATCCGATTCTGCAGGTATGTGTAATACACCTATCGATTATCTGTTTGGGTTTAATGAAGTATTTCAGGGACACAGCAAAAAATTAGGTTGATTTTCTGACACAATATCTAGCAAGGTTTGAGTCAGTTCACTGTAATTATTTGTTACAATGAAAAAATTAGTGAAACATATATCAAGTAATACTATAGGTACAGTGAGATTTCAAACTGAGGTAAACAGAACAGTAACTAAAATAGTACCTACAGATTATAGGGAGAGTATAAACACAGGATTAGGAACCCACCTGACCTCACCAGAACATTGACCAAAGTAGTACCAGTAAAAGGAGCATACTGTGTTAAGAATGAGGATGAAATAGTATCTGTTGAAAAGGAAGAGAATGGATTGTTAGGAGTTAGACCTCTACTCTAAAGTGCAAAGGAATACTGACCACAAAAGTAGCTTTAAAAAGGGGGAGATAACTGCCTGGTTGGGATAGGAATCCTACAAAAATCTCACTGGGACAGTGACTGAGGTAATACTTATAGAAAGAGGAAAGGCACTGCCTCACAGGAATGGGACCTCTACCCATTAGTTCAAAACTGAGCCTGCAGGAAAATAGAACACTCTCTGATAAGACTAAAATATTGACCAAAATAGTACAGTAGAAATAGAAATAACTCTACACCTCAGCTCAAAGGAACCATAAAATACAGGTTTGTAAATTAAAAAGTACTGTTTGATTGGAATAGGACCTCTGCCCTTCAGTTCAAAGGAACACTGATTGAAAAGTACCAGAAAGAAAGCAAGTATGTGATTGTACTCTGTCCAGGAAAGAATCTCAACCCTTGAGCTGAACAGAGTTGAAAAAAATGTTGCAGGTACACAGTTGACAGAGTATCGCCTGATAAAAATTGGACCTTTACTCTGCAGCTCAAAAGAACAGTGACTGAAATAAAAAGTAACTGTAGAAAAGGGTGAGAGAACTGTCTGACAGAAATAATAACCCAACACTTCAACTCCTAGGAACCATGGTCAAAATAGTATCCCTAAAAAAGAGAAGGAGTGCTGCTTGATATTGATAAGACATCCTGTCCCGCAGCTCATCGAATCAATGACCAAATTAGTACCTGTAGGAGGGAAGAGAAATAGTATTTACTGAAAGGAAGAAGAGACCCATATTGGAGCTTAACAAACAGTGTCCAAACTTGTATGTGCATAAATGAGAGGAGTTACTACTTGACAGAAATAAGACCAGGTGAGAGGAACATTGACCAAAAATAGCACCAGCATAAAAAGAGAGAGAGAGAAATTCCTTTTAAAAGTAAGACCATTACCCTAGTGTTAAATGGACCAGAGACCAAAATATTTCTCACAAAAAATGAGAGAATATTTCTTGATAGGAACAGGACCTCTACCCTTCGGGTCAGTGGAACAGTGCATGACATAGTAACTGGTGAAAAGGAGGGTACTCAACTGTCTTATAGGAATAAATATACATATACATGTATGTATATATATATATATATATATATATATATATATATATATATATATATATATATATATATATATAGAGAGAGAGAGAGAGAGAGAGAGAGAGAGAGAGAGAACTTCTCGGCAGCAGCTACCAGATACCAACCGTTCCCGAGGGGACAATGTGACATAGTGCACTTCCTATCTTTGAATCAATCAGACACGGCCTATTTCATAATCTAACCAAAAACTCTATGTAGTCCTTGTAAACAGTTGGAACTAAAAGACAAATGTTACAGGAATTCCCGGCAGAAAAAATCACATCGAAAATAGATCTTTATTCGGAAAACTTGTCGCTTACAAAATGAGCATCTTGCTGATGGCATCAGAAAACAAAAGCGTTTTGCTCATTATTCCGAAACACATGGAAAACCACAGTTTTGGGAGTGTAATTAGTTTTTTTTTTTTTTTTTAGTTGCTAAATGGAAGTTCGGAGAAGCGGTTAAATGAACACCACCAATTATTCATATTGGAATGATTGAACTTTTATAGTCTTGTTAGTTGTCATTGAAAAACTATTAATCCCCCTTTCTCATGCTTTCATTGAGTCTTTTTTGTGTCTTTCGTAATGAGCTTGATTTTTAGAACAGCTTTATACAGACATCCACTATTTATGATAACGCCAAAACCTTTTGTTAGGATTTGAACTTTTAACCCCCTCCAGAATCCTGGTTTAATGTTAATGCTTACACAAGAACTGTATTACCTCTTATTTACTGTATAAATTATTGCATAACTGATTGCCGGAAGCACATAATGATGAATATTCATGGCTTGCTAAGAACCCGATTTGAGGCTGTCAGTTTGTGAGGGAGATTCAGGATTGTTGAGCTGAATTACGCTAATTTCCTGTGTATTCTCAGGTCAGTATACTTGAGACTAGTGAATTCTTTACATTCCAAAAGGTCTGTTGGCAGCAGTCTTGAAATAAAATAAAAAAAAAGTTACTCAATCGTTTTTCTTAACTTCATTTGTAGACTATTTACTTTTTAATTAATGTGCTCTTGTTTTTCGAGTATTGTGTTTTGAAGAAGACTATTTCTTGAAGGTTTCTTTTTTTATGAATTTAAAGTAATACTGCAGAACGGGTTTCTTTTTTAAGATTCTTAATAGCTGTAGGAATCATCGAACTGATTCCAGTTGTTGTACACTCAGCTTTGTTGTGATTCTTGATATAAAAACTATGTTGCTTGTTCCGATTTATGTTTGAAATAGCAGAAGAGTGAAATCTAGTTTGTTAATCAGGGTTGTTATTTTGCCACACAAATCAAGATGGCACCTACAGTAATATTGAATTAATTAAAAGAGAACTTTAATGCAAAATACTCCCCGCTGACTTAATTCCGGTGGGAAACTTTCTTTGTTATGGAATTTCGACAATTACGTGTAATGTTTAGTTCAGTTTGGCAAAATATCCCCCTTTTTGTTTTGAACCAAGTGGGATGAGTGCCTGTCTCTGGCTGAATTTAATATACCTATGAATGGCTTTTCTTTCCATGTGAATAGTAGACTTTTGGGGCGTTGGCTGAAAGAAATACCAGGACTTATGATGATGATGGCTATTAGGTTAGGAACTCTCTCTCTCTCTCTCTCTCTCTCTCTCTCTCTCTCTCTCTCTCTCTCTCTCTCTCTCTCTCCTGTTTAAGTTAGCTCCTGTTTGCATTCTTTGTTTTGAGCTGAAAAGGTTAATGAATTCTACAGTTCAAAAAGCGGAAGCTAATGTAATACGTTCAAGGTAGATTTACGATACATTAACATCGTTAATGCAACTGGTTATGAAGTTACCGAATGAAAGTCAGCCTTCCAATATAAAGTGATTAAAATGAACCATTGCAGAAATAAAACTAATCCTCAAAACAGTTCACTCAGAATATTTAAAACTTTTTCACTCCAATCTGTTTAATATTAGTTACTCATCCATCCACCGAAATAAAATACAAGATGTATCAGAAGATGATCATGTATAGTTTCCCTCAGCTGGAATAGGAGTGAGATTCGCGAGAGAATTACAAGAAGACGGAGGCGAAGAGATGAAATTATAGCCTCCAGATCTCACAGAACTGGGCGTTTCGTCTTTTGTTAGAGTAATTATCTGGATACGAGAGTCAAAGTATAACGATACATCGTAGCTATGAAGAGATGACGGGATGATTAAAGATAATTTAAGTGAGCACATCAGTCTTGTAAGTTATGAATGTATATTTAGGATGATAGATTTCTTATAGAAACTATTCTACAAGGCGTTTTACATAGTTGTTTAAACATTGGCTATTTGTTTTAATCCAGTAGTAGTATCTGATAATATTTCTTGATGACGAGTAAAATTTATGCGCAAAAATTAATAGTCACTTTTAATTGTTTCTCTCTCTCTCTCTCTCTCTCTCTCTCTCTCTCTCTCTCTCTCTCTCTCTCTCTCTCTCTCTGACGCAGAACATAGTAGCAAACGTGAATCATGAAGGAAGTCAAAGCCAGTTTATGTAAATCTTGGTAATGGGAATAGTTGAGATCTTGTTGTTTCGATGACCAGTTCAGTAAATAAGGATGCGTAGGTGAGAACCTGATCTCATTTAGATGATGTCCATGACAAAAAAGAAAATGAAAATTGCCCCCGAGTCTGTTGGGATCATCCTTGGGAATGTCAGGGCCAAGTTGTGATAGATTTTTTAGTTGTGGTTTGGACAGGGAAGATGCGAGTGGTTAAGTATTTATCGTGCAGCGGAGACATGAGAATTTGGAACACGAATGGAAAACCTGTATGTGGCATTCTTGGACCAAGAAAAGCTACTTACAGAGTTTAGAGAGATTCAACGTAAAAAGCAATAAAGATGCTCGGTATAGAAGATTAGTAGTTGATGGCAGTGTAACAGCTTTTCATGGTGGAGACAAAAATATGTGTTTGAATATGTAGATGAGAGAGTGACTGGTTCGATGTAAATTTGAGGATGATGCAAGAATGTGCCCCGTAGTTGGGTAGTGCCGTCAGTGCATCTCATGTGGTGCACTGTAAGCATTACTTAAGAATCTTTGCAGCGTCGCTTCGGCCCATAGCTGCAACCGCTTTCATTTCTTTTACTGTACCTCCGTTCATTTTCGCTCTCTCCCATCTTACTTGCCGCCCTCTGCCAGGTTTTCCTCCTGTTACACTGTACCTTTCATTCAAACTTTTTTATTGTAAATTTCCTTTTCAGCGCTGAATGACCTTTTAGGCCCCAGGCGTTGTCCTTTGGCCTAAATTCTATATTCAGTACAGACACAAGGATGTGTAATATGTCTACATGGCTTTTAAATATCTTGATTGAAGGAGTGAGATCAGAAAAAGAGTCACGAATTGAGAGTGGAATGGCTGATGGTTACAGATGGTACTTTACTGATTGTGCATAATGACGAGAAGCTGCGGAAATTAGTGAAATAGTGTGTACAGTATAAAGTCAACGAGAGCAAGGAAAGTGTTATCATGGTAAATGCAAACAGGAAGGAGGAGGGAGGAATGTTGATATTGACCGACGAAGAATGGAAGAAGTATCAGGAAGTGAATATAATGATTAATGGTACGATGAGAGAAACTGTGAGAAAACGTCGCGAAAACATATGATTTATATATCACAAATACCAGCAATACAATAAGCCTAGTATGCTATTTATGAAAGTTTCTTTTAATTCATATCACTCAAACACAAAGTTATCTAGTTGATTCTTCTCCATTATAGATTATAATATGTGCCTAGGGTCAAATATAATTTTTTGTTCTATCACAGATACAGTAATAACGATAAAGGGCAATTTTACTCGTCCTTTGACGTGAATTCCTCCTTTTTTAGGCATATGCTATCTTTATAAATACTGGTAATATTCAGGAGAAAGTTAACATCAATACGTATCACCTTCCTGTTGCACAAAATGATAAGAGCAAATTTAAATTTCTTTACAGCTAAGTAAAATCCTTATTGCAAACTTACTGGTCACATTCAGGGGCTCTAAGACTCATAATGACGAAAATACTTTTGAAATTCTCCATTTATACTATTTTTTTTTTACTCTTTGGACTGAGTCTTGAAATCGAAACGGAAATAAGTGAAGACATTTTCCTCCTTTGGTTGGCTGGAATTCTGTTGGTTTGACGCCTGGGACGGTTCGTTGTAGCGATGGGAAAATCCGTCATATTGTTGAAATTCTTTGGAAGACCTAAAGGTCACGGGGTAACTTCTGTAAATTGCATTGTTTATTTTCTCAAAACATAACAGCGCCAAAGAAAGTAAGCGTGTTAGGCTGTAAATCCTTTTCTGCCTTTTGCAAACAAATGGCCGAAGTAAATGCCAGGAAATGACTCTGACTCGAGCGATGAATTTTATTTCCCTTCAAAAATAAAGGATTACCATCTCTTTGTCGTTGCATCAGCCCACATAGAAATAAAATTTGTGCAGAAAGAATTGTGACGTAAAATTTAGTAGCAAATGAATTATTTAACGGAAATCGGGTAACTGATGCAGTGACCTGTATTTATTTTTAAGAGGAGAAATTTGCTTTTATTTAAATGAGTATTTTGCCATAAAATTTGAAAGAGGTAAACGAGCTTTAATATTTTCATTGTTTTATTATTCCATAAACTAGTTGAAGTCAATACATAGATAAGTAACTGGATGCTACTCCGTCTCTGCTGTTCTATAAAGAATTAACACGAAGCAGTTAATTAATGTCGTTGGTATTCTTACCGACTTAAGCGAGGGCAGCTTGGAATTTTGAAAGCTTTCCAATTTTTAAATAGCGGGAATTGATCCATTATCCCTCGGTTCTCTTGTTTCACCTCTGTTGTTGAAATGGAAAATCTCTCTCTCTCTCTCTCTCTCTCTCTCTCTCTCTCTCTCTCTCTCTCTCTCTCTCTCTCAATCCTGAGAGAGAGAGAGAAACGAGGTCTCCCCATGAAATGAATCGAAATTGGTACATGCAAAACATCAACAACATAAGGAGAAGAAACAATACTAAAAAGTAATCCACGAAACTGTGCATCTTTTCCGTGGCAGGGTTGTTTTTTTTTTTTGGGGCTTTTTACGAGTGAGAAGTGAATTGGAGAAAAGATGTCTGCGAGAGTTAGCTGTCTCTTATCCATTTTCAAGGTTTCTCTGGTAGTGTAAATATAGAATCTGACAGCGCTCTCTATATTCGTGTAAGTCAAGAATTCATATCGCAGTTAATTTTCTCTTAAAAAGAAAAATAATGCAAGGATCATGACTTCTTTTTTATCATAAAACTCAAGAGGAATAACATATGAGTTTTGATAATAATTATAATTTGATAATAGTCATCACTTGTTTTGAAACAAGCCAAAATGATGGATGGTTGTCTGCAATAAAATATACAATATCTTTACTGAATAAAAATCCACACATTACTTTCTTACCAAAGTTTCCTATGAATAATGCTCGTTGATATTATTGGTTGGGAATCTCAAGTTTATACAAGAGCCAGGCATGTTTCCTATTTGAATATTGTTTGTTATTACATGTTATACAGATTACCAGCTGGATAAATAATAGAACATGTTAGTCAATCCGGCTTCTATATTCTGTACTTTGTAATTCGGTTGATTCTGAATTTGAGGACTTTGGTCGTTTCAGCTGAAGAAATGAATTTTGTTGTTAAAATGTGTGCCAGTAGGGAGAGAACTTGTCATATTCTAATAAGTAAGATTATCTATAAAGCTAAGAAAATGTTTAATTGCACATCACAACATTAAGACTACATTAAAATAAAGGTATAACATTTTGTAAGGCGGTAGATAATGGCTACAGGGATGAAGTTCTGCAGTCGTTCAGTAAAAAATAAAATATCAACAACTAAAGTAAGCAATGTTATCATCATCAGATGATAATCTTCCCAAAGAATATTTGCACTTTCCTTAATTACTGAAAACTTTATTAAATCTCATCTTTCCCAGAGATTAAAAACGATTAATACAACCATGAAGACTACTCCAGGACGACCTTAAATGCCAGAAATGAAGAACTTCCCAGAAATATAGTTCCAGCGAGAATTGAAATGAAACCAGGCCTAATATGATAAGCATCGCGCGTTCACATCGACTCCTTCACACACTCTTTGTAACGTTCCTTGGTCAGACCTGCTGGATCTAACTTATCTAAAGTTGGGCCATTGAGGATCAGCAGCAGCCCTCAAAGAGAGAGAGAGAGAGAGCTTGCAAATGGCTTCATGGTTACCTAACACGTAGATAGGACGTTTAAGGTGACAAAGCTTTAATATTTGAGACTTGTGGCTCGGTATATATATGTGTAATATATATAATTATATATATATATATGTATAAATACATAAATATATATATATATATATATATATAATATATGTATGTATATATATATATATATATATATATATATATATATATATATATATATATATACATATGTGTGTGTGTGTGTGTATGTGTGTGTGTGTGTACTTAAGCGTGCTCGCGCCCGCACGCTAACATACATATATGTAAATATATGTCAATCAGAATTCCATTTATACGCAGACGATTGGTTGTTATATAATAGTAGTTCAGGTAGTATTTTCGCTTAAGAAATAGTTGGTTGTAATTTTTCGAGTTAGCCAAAGACCAGAATTTGGATAAAGACCATAATTAATAAACTCCGCAAAATTAAACCTTAAAACAAATATGAAATTAGCTAAGAGTAATACAAATTCCCTATTGATATTGAAGTTCGGTATAATTCTAAAATTGCTTTGACTCGAATTTTCTACCGATTTTTGTTCGGATATGAATGACATGAAAATGTAATTAATTTTCTCTTGACACAAACGCTGCGGGAAATCCAAGTTGCCCGTGAATCTTCATTCATGCTGCAATATTCATAAAAGGGTAAGGAAGAGATTTGGTATTTTGACAATAATTTCATAAATAATATTACCTACATTTGATTTTGTGGATAGACAGTGCCCCACAATGAAGGTAGATATAAATAGGAATATAACAGTGCAACAGGGAGTGTGAGTTATTGCCCTGTTTCCTATAATGTTGTAATAATAAGAGAAAATACAAAAGCAAAAAGAGAAAGCTGAACAAACCACTTTTCCTGAATCAGCGGCAAAAGGAAGCGAGGCTTTGTACCTTGGGCGGAATTTAGATTTTATGGCAAGTCCGGGAAAATAAACTATAAAATTTCTGAATGGCTATTTCTTCTGAGAAGGAAAATCAAAAGGAAAAATGCAAGAAAAAAGAGAAAAAGTGATAAGAAGTTGCTTACAACATTTTCCTGCTGGAGGGAAGTTTGGACGTTTCTGGCGGAAACTTATGCGGGAAAATCCGCTTCTCCAGAATTCGCGTTATTGCAGTTTTTAGCATAAATGAAGCCTGCTCATTAATACTAACCCGGATGCATATGTTACAACTGTTTGAAACAGATAAGAATATTCCGGGTAGGAACATTATGTAACGAACCGATTGGTCTGTCTTCAGAAGGCGGGGGTTCAGCCTTGTTTCCTCTCTCTCTCTCTTTCAACAGCGAGTCTTTCTCAGCGGGCATCTCACACGCCCCTCTCGCTCTCTCTCTCTCTCTCTCTCTCTCGCGGCTAATGTCACAAAGATCTCTTTCGTTCTCGCATGGATTTCTCTCTCTCCACATTCCACGTTAAAGAAATGAAATGGGTCGTAAAAGGAAAACTCAATCTTTCCTACCAAAAATAGATTTATTATTTAAAGCAACCCAACAAGTAATGAACAAACAAAGCAAAGATTAAAATGCGACATAAACGAAATTGTCAAGTAAGAAAACATCTAACTCAGGATTTAGTCTCAGTCCAACTAAAAATCTGATTATGGCTAATAGCCTGCAAATTCAAAAATTCTCACATAATCCATTATAGACTTTGTAAAGTCTAGTCTCAAGTCTCCCACATAAAATACTAGACATTGCAAAGGTTTGCGTCTGTCTTTCTCTATGATCACACCAACATGATATCATCATGTTATTGCCCACAAAGTCATCACCACAACCACAACCATGACATCTGTCGAAAAAATTAAACACAGAATAATACTCCCAAAAATATACAAGTGCAAAAACATAATAATGAAAAGTCTAAAATGCATGAGTAAATAGCATACTGGTAAAATACAGAACACAATAAAATAGAATATTGAAATGGTAAAATGCTACATCCACTCCCCACACAAGATCAAAATTGTCTTGAAATATGGTAAAAGACCATAAGTCCATAATTCACATAGAAAAACGAAGAGTCTGGACTGTACCTTATTCTGCCAATTCTAAGAGCTCGCCACACTCAAAGATAATGACTTCACGATCTCGCTCTAGGTCTGCTAATGAACGACCGAACTAATTTTTGGGCAGAATTAGACACAAAATCGAGATTCTGTAACACACGAACTCTTGTACGCGCATAGCAACTTGGTCATATGACTCGGCCAATATCGCGTGTTCATCACATTAACTGCTGAGATGATCAACTATTTGCTGAATACGACGATTCTGCAACTGACGGCTTCAACAGTACCATCTCGCAACCAAAAATTCTTCCATCACACTATATAACATAGTAATACTAAAGCGACCGCATTTTCTGAAATAGTGCTCGGCCACCCCATAAGAGCGTCTCGCTCTCCTTAACGGCAAACTAAAACAAAAGCATACGTATAAAATATAACAGATAGGGCTTATGCTCAATTAGCAATGTCCACTGAACTACAGCTTAGATACTGCCCTCATGACGTACTTGCACATCTACTGGGGGTATTGTCTTAGAGCACTTGCGTGAAGTCTTACAAGCACAAATGAGCTTTACTACTCCCATAATAAGAACTATCAGAAAAATAGCCACTAAAATTATTAAGACAGCTGGCAACAAATATTCACGGTACTCGACCATGAACGTATCCTCGATCTCTTCCATCGGCGGGACAGTCACCGGTATTCTGTCGAAGGCACTGGAACTATATCGTGATTGTTATGCATATGACGCATGATTATCTTCTTTGAACTGTTGAACACAGCACGGCTAAGTACGAGAAAGTCCGTAGACAGGATTCTGCAGGACGAGTCGAACAGCTTGGACCCACGAAGCACGAACGTCGTCGTCTGGTTATTCTGGCACATCGTCGTAATGGGGCACTCTTTGCAATACAAGGCAGTAAGAGTTCTGGTGGTGATCATGTGGTATTCACGTGGAAACTGTATAAAGTCACATTCAGTCGGAGTCTGTCTATGAACTAAAGACAATTCACAACCACCCACAGACACAACTTGCAACTGGAAAACATTACTGTCACACACATACTTCTCCTAACCAAGGTACAACCTGTCTTATAATCAACTCCCAAACCCTGATATTGATCTCCCAAAATGAACATGATCTCTAATCCCTTCCATATCACTACTAAGTCTCCAGAAGCACTCGGAAAAGGTCTAATAACAAAACTAACAAAAGGCTTCATCGTACTGACAGGAACGTATACTATCAATCCCCGATCAGACAATCTCACCCTCAAAACATTATAATATAAATACAAATCTCCTCCCGTGAACAATACTTTCGCTCCATGTAAATAAGCGGAATTCCTTAGAACATTTTCTAAGTATCCCAAAAGTAATATATCACCATACACACGACCATCTGCTGCAGCAATAATTGCTTTAACTTGCATTTGCACTTCTGTCCTTAGAGAATCAGTTTTTTTTCTCAACATTAAGAACGGTATGTTGGATCGTAAGGAATGCAACTGTCACATCAAGATCTTCTTTCAAACCTTCTACTGAAACTGACAAATCATTCAAAGAACGTCTCATTGTTTCAAAACTATTACTCAACTTCTTATTACTCTCTTGCAACTGATTTAACTGTTTCCCTTGAGCTATTAAGTCTTTTTGAACTTCTGCTACTTTGACTAAACTCCCAATGGACATCGCTCCAATCGCAGCAACCACGCCAACACCCACAAGAACTAAAGGTGCTGCTCTTTTACTTCTCCTATTCTCTGTGGAAGGTGAATTTCCCGGAGTAACGTCAGGAACCCATTCTAATGTTTTATCTATCCCTTTATGAACTCTATCTAACGTTATCCTTATTTCTTTCAATAATCTAGTTAAAGAGACTGGTAAAGTTCTCTTATTCTCTACTGCATCTAGCGTCATTCTCATTTGTTGCAACCTATTCTTGGAATTACTCAATTCCTCTCTGGCTGACCCTATCTTGTCAAATTCTACACTTATGGTCACTTGGTCCGAAGCTAACCAGACTTCATGATCTTCTTCAACCACTACACCTGGTCCTAAACGAGCTTCCCGTGACCCCCAGGTTACTGCACCCAACAGGACTATCACTAAGAACTTCAGCATCTAGAACAAACAAGAGACAAACAAAAAATAAATATCATATATACAGTATATACAAACATCAACCCATTTATCCCTCAACTATATACAAATGTTCCATTACATCCCAAGTTTCTTTAACTGTGAAATATGAGTTAATTTCGTCACACCGGTATTTACATCTTTTACTACAAATCTATTCCCTCTTTTGATCTCTACAATCTCAAAAGGTCCGTGGAACTTCGGACTTAATTTATAATTCAGATCATTCCGAACATTCACTTTAACAAACACTCTATCACCCATCGAAAAAGCTACTCCCCTCGATTTCGCGTTACTTTTCTCTACCATTGCGCGCGAACTAAGTTCAAGTTCTTTACTGATACGTGCAAATCTTTCTCTCGCTGTATTTATCAACGAAGTGACCGTAATATCACCCTGAACTCGCTCTGGTAACAAATCAAAAGGTCCTTTCAACTTGTACCCATATAAAGCTTCTGCTGGAGATATCTTAATTGTGTCATTCGTCATAGTATTGATACTATATCGCACTTCATCCAAAGATCTGTCCCAATGTGTATCGGAACCACCCACTGTCATGCGTAAAGCTTCGATTACTTTCCGATTCGCCCTCTCACGTAACCCATTCGCTTCAGGTCTATACGGGATTATAGATACTTTCTTTATCCCCAACAAATTGGCAAGACCCTCTAAAGTCTTATTAATAAACTCCCTACCATTGTCTGAGATCAGACATTCAGGAACACCATATCTACAAATTATCCCCTTAAAGAACGCTATAGCAACTTCCTCAGCTGATTTGTACTTCAGTGGGAAAATCTCAACAAAACGAGTTAACTCGTCAACAACTACTAATAAATGTCTATAACCATAAGCGGACTCTGAGAAGTTACCCAGAATATCCATATGCACTCTCTGAAACGGCCTATGTGGTACGGGATTTGAACCCAAACGACACGACAACGTCGTCGCCGGCTTATTCGCATTGCAAACAGCGCAACTCTTCACAAAGGCCTCCACTGCGGAAAACATATTTTTCCAAAAGAACTTTGACCTGACGTTTTCATACGTCTTGTCCACACCCTAAATGAGGAGAACCAAACTTACAATGTACAATGTCTAGAACTTGTGATACTAGACTCTCTGGCACGATGATTTGTGTAATTTCACCCATGCTTCGAGTACTTCGCAAGTTATACTTAACTTTCCTCACCAATAAATTATTCTCCAACTCTAGACCAGAAAAAGGCAACTTATACCCTTTCTTCGGTGAAACTCCCTAAGAAATGCCTTAGCATCTGACAACAATTTATCTTCATCTTGCTTTTGTTCTAGCAAGCCTATGTCCCAAGTGACATTTTCACCCGTAATATAACACACGGCGTTACCCTCAATATCACAAACAACAATCTCTCCCGAGACTGCCGACTCACTATTTCTCCCTGAAGTATGCACTGTAGAAACGTGTATATCCTCTACATGCGATATCTCAGAACTACTAGCATCAGAGACATTCGACACCAAATGTTTACTCTCGTCTCCCACACAGGATTCGGATTGCACTCCCTCATCCTCGACTGGAAAATATCTGCTCAATGCATCTGCAACCACATTATGCTTACCTTCAATGTATTTGAGGTTTGCATCAAAATCTCTCAGTGTCAAAACCAACGCGCTCTCTTGGGCGACAAATTTGGCTTATTAAAAGCTCTAACAACGGTTGATGATCTGTAAAAATCTCAACTTTATTTCCCAACAACATCTTAAAATGAACAAGGCTAGAGACGACTGCGAAAGCCTCCTTGTCCACAACTGACATCAGCCTTTCGTTACTACCACGTGTTTTGAACTTTCTGCTATAAAAGCAATTGGGTGTAATTTTCCCTCAAATTTCTGCATCAAACACGCACCTATACCTTCTGACTCGCGTCAGTCACTAAATAGCAATGTTTTTTTTTCCTCTTTTTTTTTTTTTATACACTTGCGCGCACAGGCGGACGCATAGTCTCTCTCTCTCTCTCTCTCTCTCTCTCTCTCTCTCTCTCTCTCTCATTTCCGACAGAGGTATGCACAGAAAAGTGAGCTGTACCAAATTGCTATTCCCTGTGCTTGAACTTGCTAATCCTGTTGCCAACTAATTCATGAGTTTCAATTCCTTCGAATCAGATTTTGAGTGATTATAGATGAAGTCATCGACGTCGCTGTGCAAGAGGAACCTTAATGTTTCCGATGCTTTTTTAATTTGCAGCAAACGTGGATGAAAAGATTTAAAGATACAATTTCTAAGTAATTCTAAGCAGTGAACATACATTCCAAAGGGCTAACCAGCATTGCATTCGATAACAGAGTTTATTCCTTTCGATTATCATTAAATTTCTTGGATAATACTTTTTTGTCGTAGCCTTCAGAAGTTATGTTCTTAATCATCCGTGAAATAGTTTCTTAATCGCCTTCGGTCTCTAAGCCATTTAACGAAGAAGAGAACTAAACGTTTAATTCAGATTGAATTCATTAAACAATTAATCATAATTCAAAACAGTTTTTTTTTAAATTACAAGTTACTTTTCGGAAGTTCTTTGAACGTGTTTGTGAAAGCTTTTGACGAGATGAACCTGAGGATAAAAACGGATTTTCGAAACATTAAATCACAGCCTGTAAGGCTTTAGGGGAAAATAATTCAGATCCTGTTGGTCCTGAGAGGAGTCATTTAATACGTAGGGCAGAAATCAGTAGTGAATGAAGTTACCTTTTTAGGTATAGTTTGATTCCTTGTCGTCATTTTTAGTTTTCTGTTAAAGAAAACTGTTGTGCCGGCTTTGTCTGTCCGTCCGCACTTTATTCTGTCCGCACTTTTTTCTGTCCTCACTTTTTTCTGTCCTCACTTTTTCTGTCCGCCCTCAGATCTTAAAAATTACTGAGGCTAGAGGGCTGCAAGTTGGTATGTTTATCATCCACCTTTCAGTCATCAAACATATCAAATTGCAGCCCTCTAGCCTCGGAAGTTTTTATTTTATTTAAGGTTGAATTTAGCCATAATAGTGCTTCTGGCAACGATATATGATAGACCACCATCGGTCCATGGTTAAAGTTTTATGGGTTGCGGCTCATACAGCATTATACCGAGACCACAGAAAGATAGATCTGTTTTCGGTGGCCTTGATTATACGCTATAGCAGCTGTACAGAAAACTCGATTGCGCCGAAGAAACTTCTTCGCATTTTTTACTTGTTTAATAAAAGTGGATACACATATTAAGAGTATTTATAATTACTGGGTAGATTAAGGTAATGATTTTCCCATCAGTTTAATCCCAACTCTTCAAGGTGACATCAAACGAATATGCAAAGAAATGGGTACAACAAGAAACGTAGAGAAACTTTATTACACAAAAATAGCTTTTGCATGTTTAAGTCACGTCAAGTTTGATGAGTGTGACAATTCATCTACATTTTCAGCTTGAAGTATAGATTTCTTTTGAAACAAAATTGCAATTTCAGAGAGAGAGAGAGAGAGAGAGAGAGAGAGAGAGAGAGAGAGAGAGAGAGGGGGGAAGTAAGTGGAGATACAAGTGGGGTTTGAATTAGAAATATCTGGCCTAGCAACTGTCTTGAGAATAATTCTGAAACATTTTGATTTTAGATTTAACTTTTTTCTCTTTGGCTGAAGTCACATGCGTCATCAAATATGGTCAATCTCTGTAGTGCACCAGAGAACACTCTGATGCTGACCCTGAAAAGTAGAATTGTTTTTAAGGTCACTACTAATCATTCAGCTGTTGTGGCCAACGCCTTTCTTGCAAAGTATCAATTTAGATCCAACACCACTTGTACCACATCATCTCGACTAAATTCATGTGTAGTTTCTGTGTCCACAGTTGATCATCAGTTATTTAACTAAAAAAGGCTTGAATGAAAGTTAACTTAGTTGGTTTATTTTCTGCTCCTGATGACCATTGTGAACGACCCAGATGTAATTGTGTGGTGGTGCTTCATTGGGAGATAAGAAAGGGTGGTTTGGAAGGTGCAACACCCAGCCCTCAGTTTCGCTCTCTTTTGCGAGAGATGTTGCACTGAACATAAACTACCTGAAAGTTATTTATCTTTATTTTTGTTTTTTTAGAGAGAAAATAGTTTATTGGGGGTGTAGTGTAGTTTTGTTCGATAAAAAGTGAATTAGAGATTGTTGTGCAAGGAATATTGATCAATTAACTGTGTACGTACAGTTGGACAGTAAAAATCTGAACACACTCCCAAAATCTTTTTGGCAAGACCGTAGAATATTATTGCGCTATCTGGCAACTTCAGATATAACCCTAAATGAAACTGCTCTAGGAACTAGAAATTCACATACTCTTGCAAAACTCAGGCACTACCTTCATTCTCCTAGCTAACTTGCATAAAATAGTGCTAGGAAGGAACAAGTGGAAGGTAAATTCACACTTACCCAGCGACGGTAATGTCCTTTTACACGATAGTCGGTAGATAGAAAAATATCCTAGCACTAATATATATATATATATATATATATATATATATATATATATATATATATATATATATATATATATATATATATATATATATATATATATATATATATATATATATATATATATATATATATATATATATAGTATCAAATACAATAATTGAAATAATGAAATTTATAACGAACCATCGTGAGTATAGATACATATGGGAAACACTGTTAATTTTAAGCTGCTATTTAACGCTGTCGTTGGGGGGTTTACTTAAGACCAGGGGTGGGAGAGGTTGGGGGGGGGGCGGACTAGGCGATGAGGATTCCGCAACATGGCGTCAAGATGAATAATAATTGTCAAGGGCGGAGAGTCAAATCAAGTGTCCTCACCCTTCTTCGGTTTCAAGAGGCCTCCTGAGGACTCCAGGAGAGCCCAGCACAAGCACTCACAGGTGGACAAAATAATCAACCCACAGAACTGCTCGCTAACGGGGTAAGGCAGGCCTCACCTCTGTTATGTAGCTCAGGACACTGTCGAATCGGCGATCTCAAAAGAGTGCAGAGTCAGCCGCAGAGTGCAGAGGGAAGGCCAGGGACTGGATCTCCTCAAAGGAGTCGAAACGTATCTAGTTCCCTGACCAAAAAGAGTCCCCTAAGTCAAGTGAGGGTGACGGAAAGCCTTGATCAACAGGCGAACAAGGCAAACACTCGGAACGTAAACCTGCTCGTCGATATATATATATATATATATATATATATATATATATATATATATATATATATATATATATATATATATATATATATATATAGATATATAGATAGATAGATAGATAGAGAGAGAGAGAGAGAGAGAGAGAGAGAGACTCACTCTCTCTCTCTCTCTCTCTCTAGAGAGAGAGAGAGAGAGAGAGAGAGAGAGAGAAACAAGCCGGTAAATATAAACTATACAAACATTACATACAAAACCCTTGAAGGGGAAGCAAAAAGTCCTAAACCAGTTTCTGGTTACTAAGGCAAAACAGAGAAATATTTACTTTACCATAAAGTCATGGAATAACTGCAGAGGTTTTACCACGTTGTATATACTTTCAATAGTGTAAATAATGTTGTTGCTGCTGATGTTTTTTTTGTTTATTGTTCTGTTGATTTTACCAGTGTTTCTGTTACGAGTTATTAGTTTTGTTACTGATTTTATAGTTTTGATTTTAATTCTTTCGGGGGACTGAGCTGAACCGTGGCCCTGTTACTCATTACAGAAAGTAAAATTGCAAAGTACTATGCTCAAATATTCGGGGCTTAAGGTCAAATTTTCTTGATCTCCAGAATTGTTCCCGTAATTACGATCTGATGTTTTTATTCGAGACTCTTGTAAGTAGTAACAAGTATAAGGTTAAGTTGTTAATCCCGGGGTTTGATGGCCCTGATTTTATTTATGTATCGTTACAACATCCCACATGCGCAAGATATTGCTGTATACACTACGTCTAGACGACCTATTTATCGTCAGTAAATTTTGGAGTGTAGTTGCCATGAAGTTCTTTGTTTTCAAATTTTTAGTAAGTTCTACAATGGTTTTGTATTTGCTGTTTACCGCAATCCAGATATCGACGATTCTGTATATGGCTGTCTCTTGGAAAGGATTAGGATGGCTCAGTCACAGAATTCAAAAGCTTCATTCGTTATTTGTGGAGACTGTCATGCAAAGGACAGTGAGTGGATAAATTCATATTCCACAGATCAACATGGCCGGTCTGCTCTTGAGTTCTGTGAATCCTCCGATTTTGTCCAGCTAACTGAGGAACCCAGGCACATTTCTGGCAGTAGATTAGGCCTCATAGTCCCAGATGTTCCAGCTGTTGTCAAGTCCAAGTTCTGTGAACATAAAGAATACACAAACGTTGAATGTGTTTCGGAGGATATTTAAGAAACTTACTTGTACAGAGAAAACATTCTACATATATTTTGATTTTTATGATTTATATGAGAGAGAGAGAGAGAGAGAGAGAGAGAGAGAGAGAGAGAGAGAGAGAGAGAGAGAGAGAGAGAGAGATAAAACACTTATCCAAGGGAAGGTTCCGTGGAACATTTTAATCTTTATCCCTTTCCACTAAAATCGAAAACGTCTTAAAATGTTGTCTCTCTGACAACATTTTATGATGGGACCTCTCCAGCGAAAACTTCTGCTTTAGCAATTGAGAATGAAAAATGGACCTTTTGTTGTGGGAGGTCACTAGTGTATGCATAATAAATGCATACAGCCATACGTAAAAAATATCACTCACGCATAAGCTGGCAATTTTTATTTTGGTGTCGATTTTATATTATGCATTTGGATCGAGACTATGGAAAAGTTATAAGCAAAGATATAATTGTCATGAATCCATTGTGTATACAATGCCATGATATAATTCAAACATTCCCAACGAATTTTACATTTTATTCCAGGGTATAATGTATTCAGCTCTGTATTCCCCGAATTGAAGCCTTAAATGTTTTTGGATGAATGAAAAGTATTATGCAACATAAATGTGTAATTTTATCAGATGAAAACAATACTTGAATGTCAAGGATCAGGAGTGATCCAGTTGTAAGATATTCATAACGAAAAGTCATTTTAGTTTCGCATCAAATTCATTCCCGAAAAAGAGAGGTGATATGGCATGTTGCAACTGTTACAGTTACTTCCAGTTTTACACACTCGCAGATCGGTAGTGAATGAATGCTCTACAGTTTAGGGGTCCTAAATTGTGTCAGAAAAGGAACTTTTACAAGCACATAGTTGACTGTGCACTTTTGACAAATACAGAGCAGTTACAAGTTTACCTCTTGTAACTGAAACAAGTTCAGGAGACTCATTAACCGGATGATTTTCTGCACTATCTTCAGCAATCATTTTTTTCATTGAAACTCCAGCCGCTGTCATCCTAACCAGAAAACATATTGAGAAAAGTTATTTTTTTCTCTTCTGCTTTCTGTTAAAATGGGCTTTCTGCTTAAATATAAAATTTTTCATTTCGAAATAAGATTGAACTCAGGAAATCAAAGCGAATCTTGATTTATCTTGGGACGGTTGCAAATGCAATCTTTTATACCCATCTTTTGATCATTTCTTGGATTTTGAATAATGAATCAGGGGTTAATGTGCTAAATGGCTACATTGGTCAAATGTTAACACGACACAGTGATCCTGAACGATTTCAAGATTAGAAGCCATAAGCTTTGGAGATTACAGGAATCATTTTGCTTGTGAAGAAATCCATAAAAAAACCAAGCTTAGTTAACAGGCGTGAGAATATATTTAATGGAGATGCGGTAAACAGAACGGAGGATTGATTTGCTCATATTATCTATGAAAAGGAAAAAGGTAGAATTACTATCTGAACAATAACTGGTTTCAGTATATCGATTAACCACTGTCAAAAAATATGCAAACGCGACTGCCGGAAAAGACTGAAATTCCATGCGAACTGGAACAAGCGAAAATCAGCATTTATATTGACGTATTCCAGGTCATCAGATATTAATTTTGGAACGACCTTGCTCTCTGAATGACTTTCAGTTTGGTTTTGATTCTTGGTAAACAGAGTGAATGAAAAAATGGAGAGTCAATCACTCCAACCTGTTTTCGAACCTGTCCCTTGGTTTTGAATTATGAAATGAGCAATATTTTCGGCAGGTATGAATTATGGAAGGGCTCAGTAACATGTGGTTCTCCTAAGTCTCTCTCTCTCTCTCTCTCTCTCTCTCTCTCTCTCTCTCTCTCTCTCTCTCTCTCTCTCTCTCTCTATGGTCCTCAAGGCACAAGAGTACCACTCTACGTTCTCCACCAAGCCAGAACATAGATACAAATACCGTTACTAAAGGAAAGCACATATCAGTTTCGTAACTGTTCTAGGTGTTGTTTTAGGTAGTATTTTAAATATAGCAGAGAGAGAGAGAGAGAGAGAGAGAGAGAGAGAGAGAGAGAGAGAGAGAGAGAGAGAGAGAGATGAATGGTAACAGTAGAAGGTCTCAGAATCTGATCATATTTTGAAGATAAATGAGAATAGTTGAATTGGGGTCAGTTACAAGTTGTACGATTTTTTTCCGTCGTTTTAGCGTTGTTTCTTTATGTCATCCGGATTATGCAACACAGAAATGAAAAAGGTTGTAGTGTGTATAATTACAAGGGTCTGGATGCAAAGTTCCTGGCGCTTCTAAGTTTACAAAACAACTTTGAGGCCTTGGAGGATCTGCCTCGACTCAAGTAGATGGTTTCCCAACTGAGGAGTCAGGATGATAATAGTTATTAATAGGCGTCATATTACACAGTAGCTCCCTAGTCCCCCCCCCCACCATTCCCATGGCAGTCTCATAGTAAGTGAATTCGAGTGAGGTCCTTCGTATCTCAATGAGCCTAACCTCATCCACAACAAAAAGCAAGTACTGCAAGAAACTTGGAATTATTTCTTGGGGGTTAATTTTATGTCTTTATATGTCTAATAAAACTCACTTTTATCATGTTTTTGAGAGTAATTAACACGTATTTCGACAATATTGGCTGATTTCCGTAAAATAACAGAGCAGTAGTAAACGGGTGCAAAGTGGAAACTTATTTTTTGAACAGTGATATCAGTTTTATGAAAAGACATTATTATTCATTTGATAAAGTTAAAAAAAAAATTATAATACTTTCATTTAACTGAATATTATACCGATTTTCATAAAAACTTGAGGAATAACATTTTTATAAGATTAACGAACCAGTTTTCTAATAACTACTGCAAGTTCTAGTAATACCTGACCTAAACACATCCACACATCCCCCATTTCCCTACACTTGGACAAATATAATTTCCTCCCAAATGCTCACCTTATCAATATGACATCCAAGTTGAAGTTATCATCTCGCATAAACGAACACAAATCATGCAAACATTTACTCACCATTGTTTATGCAATAAAATGAATGGCATTAACCGTCACATTTTTCACATTCATTAATATATGTTTCACATAAATCATATATCGCATTGTCAGTCAATGACTTTCCGTGACTTCGTTACGATTCATACGACTGAATTCTGTTGCAATTCACAAATTATGATCGAAAAGTCCCATGATAGCAAAAAAAAAAAGGGGGGGGGCGGGTATCCGTATACGACCAGTGTTTATATCATCACTTATAACACGATTGTTTTGTAATAGCAAAGAAAATGATCTAACTCCTCACTGATGATACATGAATATTCATTTATAATATGCATAGAAACAATCTTTGACATTTGAAAGCAAATTCTGGCCAAGTATTTATTTTTAGCCCCAAATCCGAATCTTTTAAAAGAGTTTTAGCGAATGACTGGTAAATGAGTCTCGGAGACATAAGGGTGAGAAAAGTGTGTTATTTAGAGGGACTTTCGCCTCTACGGGTCCGTCCCGCTTGCTTCTCTTGTCACTCTGTCGGTTGGTGGATGGCTTTAGGGAATGCCAACAGTAGTGACTCTCTGGTCATTACTATTTTATCATTGTTATTATTTTCCTGTATATATTAATTTTATGCTTCCTTGTAATCCAATGGAAATGTGTTATATGTATACTTTATGCGATTTTCAGTGTTGTTAATATTTTTGTTTTTTATGATAACTTGACGAGAGGTTGGTAACTTGGTACTCGCCAACCCCTTGTCTGTGTAACATCATGTAAGCAGTAGTAGCATTCTTTAGGGAAATATTAGTTCTGATGTTGTCAGTATTATATTGCATTTGCACCTTTTTTTTTAAGGTACAATTCTATTATATGAAACGATCAGTACTGAAATAGTAAAGTTGATACCTGAAAGTAAATCAGAATGAAGGTTGGTATCATCTTACTCGCCGCCCCCCCCTCCCCACTGCTACTAAGCCCCAAGAACCTACATTTCTCACTTTGCGGTCAGTTGTCGTTCATTAAACAAGTGCGTTAAAGTTCTCACAATTTTCGCTGATTATATTGTAACTTCATTAACTAGGCAATATAGACAGTTAAGGAGGATCAGGGGAAGGCCCATGTGAGTGTTATAAAAAATAAAAGTGTCTTTCCAGGAAACTGGGCTCCAGTATCGTGTAATATAAGCCTGGAAAGTCGTTGAGCAAATCACCGCTAACTTTGATGATTCAAGAACTTTGCCAATGACGGCGTAAGTGTTCCTTTATTTACTTCTTGTACGTTTACTCTTATTCTTGTTTATTAATATATATTTTTTTCTACGATTTTTCGGGATCATGTAGTTTGTTGAGAGTTAGTTTGTGGCAGGTTCCAAAATACTTTATTAATAATTTCGTGCACGTGTTGTGTCCTTGTAATAACTTTATTTTTAGATTGTGAGTTTCTTGGCGGTTATTAATTTCTGTCGTATTTGGTGTGTTCTGTGTTTCCCGTTTGCTTTGGCCAGATTTTGAATGAAAAATATATTTCATTTACTGGAAATGTGCGTTTAAACTATGGAGGCCGAATAGTGCATCTTTTTATTTTCATTTTTGTTATAGGGATGAATTTTCCCTTTGTTTTTTGTTGATTTCAAAAGTAAGCCTTTATTATTATTATTATTATTATTATTATTATTATTATTATTATTATTTATTGGTGATAAAGGAGGGTCAAAATTTTGTGGTGTCTTGAGAATGAGTTTGTTCCAATATTAATCGAAACTGAGAATTTTCAGTCAAAACTTTCGTAAGGGATGGCGGGGGGCGTCTTTTGGCTGATGATTCCTTTGTTGCATTTGGTGGCAGGGGTTACAGCCTTTCCTCGGATTCTGAATGAAAAACAGTAGGTTTAACTAAGTGCCATCTAAGGGGCTTTTTAAGGATGGGAATTTCAAATATTTTATGGGATTATCTGACAATTTTTTTTCGCAATATTGTATTATTTAGTTTCCTTTGAAAAAGAAATCTCAGTGAAAGCATCGCTAATAATCTGTTAAAAACTGGCTGCCATTTTTGGTGATCAGGTTTCGTTAGGTACCGTCGTATAGGGATTTTGATAAGCTTCTATAAATTGCCGTAAAATAGTTTTCAGCATTTAAACGTCGCAGCCTTACATGCTTTCTTGTCATCGCAAATTCTGTTGATGTTAGCAGCAAATCTATTGATGTTAGAAATAAATTCTGTTGATGTTAGAAGTAAACTCTAATGATGTAATCAGTCGAGATCCTCAGGTACAAAAACGACGAGGAAACCTATTTGCTGGTTCAACCTCCCAGGCCGATTCAGTTTCAAGATAGTTGGGGTAATAACTATGTATTGCTGTTAGCGATAATATTCAATACAATATATAATATCCAGCTTACAGAGGATCAGTTAAGTGTCGACAGGTGCTAATGAAATCTCGATTTAATTTTAAGGGATGAATAACACAGTACCGTAAGACATAATTGGATTATCAGTTGAAAACAATGAATTCGATGCTATGTTTGTTGGGCCATTGTGTGATCTGGGTCACGTGATGTAGCCTGCTTCTGGGACGAACAGGTGAACACTGCAAAGCATACGAGTGGGCAGGTGTTGTGGGCTGCAATAGCAGGTAGCCAGGTGGGTTACCTGATGCCACTCACAACCTTCCAAGGCGCAGCCTCGAACCTGCACTGAGGAGGAGAGGTTTTCAGTGAGGCCTTGCTAGGGAATGGCTGTGAGGTGGGTTTCCTGTGGCTGCCTGATGTCTCTGCCATGCGGTGTTTGTGCTTTTGAATGGAAGCAGAAAAGGCAATGATGATTGGGCAGATTTTAAGCTGCTCAAAGGGATTTCGAAGTTGCATAGACACCACAGTAGATGTCTTGTCCAAAGGCTGCATTTATCATATCAGCATTCAGAATACAGTATTGCAGTATTTTAGAAAAGAAAGGCGGGGAATTGTTATTTTCATGGAAGTGTCAGAATGATAGACAGTTCAAGGGTCTTACGAGAAGCGTGATAGACTTAAACGTTCCCATTAGACCAAGTAGAGCGGGTGGGGAGGGGAATACATGTTGCAATTGAAGATCATTTGTATCCAGGAAGCACACATGGAGTGAAGTGGAGTGGAGTTGGAGAAGACAGGTAGATAACCCTGCGTATGAAGCAGCTCCTATTTGGTAGTTTATCCTTAATCTACAATTAAATGCTGAAATCGCCAGCAGCTATTGTTTTGTCCTTCTCTAGAGCACCAGCTAGTTTGTGGGGAATGACTTACTGGCTTTCTGCTGTGAAAGGGATAACACCAATTTCTCTGAAAGCCTTTTAGACCTAACTTGGTTGTCTTTACCCTTTTTAGTTTTCTGTAAAAGAAAACTATTGAGATGGCTTTGTCTGTCCGTCTGCCCTTAGATCTTAAAAACTACTGACGCCAGAGGGCTGCAAATTGGTATGTTGATCACCCACCCTCCAATCATCAAACATTCTAAATCGCAGGCCTCTAGCCTCAATACTTATTTTCTTTAAGCTTAAAGTTAGCCATAATGGTGCTTCTGGCAACGATATAGAATAGGCCACCATCGGACCGTGGTTAAAGTTTCATGGGCCGCGGCTCATACAGCATTATACCAAGACCACCGAAAGATAAATCTATTTTCGGTGGCCATGATTATATGTTGTAGCGGCTCTACAGAAAACTCGATTGCGCCGAAGAAACTTCGCCGCATTTTTTACTTTTTTTTTGCGTAGGTAAATACCAACCATACCTTTTATGCAGGAATGTTCATCAGCACGAACTATAGCGGTCATTAACATTTGGTAACAAGCAGTTAAATGAAATTAAGTCAGTGGTTAAGGTTTTTTCTTCGCCCGTGGTCAGGTTGAGAGCAAGATCTAGATAAACAGGTCTAACACTCCCGAGAGGCTATGACGTCACCGAAGCCCGGCGCGCCACTAATTATAGTCCCTTGATCTCTCTTATGAGGTGTTTTTCCGCAAGTTTGATAGAATATAAGGTTTTTTAACCTAAAAAAATAGCTTTAATGGCTGTAATACATTTTATTTTCAGAGTTTCCAATACATATGATTTACTTTGAGGAATATTCAATAAGGAATGTCAGTGAATATGCCATTAAGCGTATAATGTACTATACCTAACTAAATAATAGTCTCTCTCTTTCTTTCGTATCTTATCCCATGATTTTATTTATTTTTTTCCGTCTCAGAAGCACTATATTTGTTCATTCTCATGTCTGTCCTATTCAGGTGCCGCATTTTGAAGAAATGTTTATCTTTGCAAAAAATGTTAAAATTTCAGTAGGAACATCTCTTACCGTCATCTGCAACTCAAATGCCAGCTCTTTCCTTCCCTAAGCGTGTCACCATAGACTGCCTTTAAGACTTGCCTCATTAGTTTTGATTGTTCCATGAATTTTTCGATGGAAAATGCACATTCCCCCTATTTGTAAAGTCTATACATTTTTTCCCAGGGTCATTGTTGCAGGCTTTCCCCCCTATTTCAGGATATTCGCAAACAAATTTTTGCACAATGTACCCCCCTATATAGCATAAAAACTCTTCCTCAATAGCATCATGGTTTTTTTTATAACTTGCCTATGGCAGAAAATTCCTTACTTTCAGTTTCAACGTCAATATTTTCGAACTAAATGATGGTTATGCAAAGTCCTAATGCTAACTCTCGTTCATTTTCATCATCATTCGAAGGCACTTTGTCTCTAATTAGCATTTCACCAGATATGCAAAGAATCGTCATTTTCTGAGAGTTAGTCTTATAACTAAAAATTTTTGTTTCCTTCCCTAATAAAAAGGACCTGAGTCGATACTTGAAACTCAAAGCATTGGGGTACTCATGAGGACCTTGCATCTGCCTAATTGATAAAAAAAAATGCCCCAAGCAGTCTTGATTGATCCTCCGGGTCGTTATATAATCTAAACTATATATCAAAAGTCCAATCAAAGATTTGATAGAATGACTAATACATTTCTGAAAGCTTAAATAACGACTTGCATAACCCTTCACTCTCATAGTTGTCATCATGTTTACCATGCTACCCAAAATTTCTTTCTGGTAGTCTATATCCACACCATAGGCATTTCTTGATTTTACATCTCCATACATTTCACTGGAATTCATCAAATCAAACCAGTCATTTGCTAAATCTATGAAAGCAGCTGTCACCAACCAGTTTTGGGATGAAATTGTACCTTTTTCTCCTAGAAACCTTACAGCATTGGCACATGTTTTGAACATTAACTAGGCCGCATACTTGACACGTTGCCTTCGAGCTCCTGACACAATAAGTGATTAAGGTGATTTTGAGTCAGTTTTGGTGTTAAAGTGTATTCATTTGCTGTTTTATCCATCATTTCTTGTATAGAAGCAGATGAAATAAAATCTTTTCCTGTGTAAAATCCATGCTCCAAAAAATTATTTTTTATTAGCTTAATCATGTGAGGCGCAACAGCAAATACAAATGTACTCTGGTCTGCACAAGGAGTTTTAAAAGAAACTATTTTTAAAATTCACTGTCTAGGAAATCTAAAGAAATTTATACCCTGACCTTTGGTGTTATCCCTTTGGTTATTACAACCGTAAACTGAGCAATTATTCGGCATTGGAAACCAAGAACCTTTTTGCTTTCATGCGCAATCTCAAACTATAGCCGACTGACTCGGTTCACTTAGCAAAGGCACACATAACCCCGAGGCAAGACGGGCGTCAGTGACGTCATATTTTGCCACCGCTCACGAGTGTTAGACCTGTTTATCTAGATCTTGGTTGAGAGGACTTGCTCTACCTGACAGACCTCCAAGTGGAAACTTAAGTCATCTGTTTTATTGCATAGATGGTGTTTGTGTTTTTTTTCTTCAGCAACGATTTGGACAAAAAATTCTTCGTAGAAAGTTCAGGCACATCTCATGGTGGCCCAGGGCCCCACCAGTCTTGCATCCCTGTGCCAGAATTCGTAGGAAGTTACAGGCGTCATTAGTCCTCTGTTTATGGTTATGACCAGGTGCATGGCAACCCCAGGTGGAGATTAAATTATTTGGTCAGTGAGATAAGAGATTACCCTCCCACTTCAGGAATGAGGCTTACATAAAAGGCGATGGTTTGTATTCCCATTGGAACAAATATGTACCAGTTTTTTGCTAATATTTATTTATCAGAGATATACAACCCTGAGCCTTCTGTCATAATCCCACCTCTTCCAACCCATTTTCTCCGTGAGGCCGAAGGACAATGTTCCAGATTAGGACAGGTAAGAGGGGCGTGGAGTTCCTCGTACCCACCTGCATCACCTGCATTTAATTACATTGTTACCTTGTCACCAAGTGTCAACGACTGTGTCAGCTGGTGCTGATGAATTCTCCTGCATCAGAGGCTTTGGTTTTGTGTACTTTGGGGAAATACAAATTAACTTAATTGGTTAACAGACTCAAGTAAATCCGTATACAGTGCAAGACTTATCGAATATTGAACTTGAAAATACTAATAATTTTCAAATTACATCTGTTACTTCATGAAGCTGAATCTTTTAGAACATTTAGATTTATAACATATTTAGTAATTTAGAATCAGCAGTTATCAAATGCTGTGCATATTATATAGGTTAATGAAAAAGAAATTCTCTCTCTCTCTCTCTCTCTCTCTCTCTCTCTCTCTCTCTCTCTCTCTCTCTCTCTCTCTCTCTCTCTCTCTCTCTCGCTGGATTGCCTACGCAATGGACCCTCTTACCATAGCCTAGATTCATAAGGTGCAGCGAAAGGTAAATTGAGGACTAAATTATATTTATGTATACACACACACACACACACACACACACATATATATATATATATATATATGTGTGTATGTGTGTGTGTGTGTGTGTGTGTATATATAATATGTTTGCGCATGCTTGTATGTGTGCGCGTGCGTGCCTGCGTATTACCCATTACCTAATCTTATATCTTTTCCTTTTAAAGGGGTTGTTGCCAGGGTTTAGTCTTGTGATTCAAAATATTCATTTAGGGTGAGGTTGCAAGCCCTGTGCTCATTTAAACCTAGTTGCAACCACCACATTTCTCCAGTTACTAAGTACCTAAGAAACTGCATAAGTGAGGCACAAAGAGTTTTCCCTGGGCCTGCCCATCCACGTGTCCTCATCATGGGGTTTTACACCGCCTGGTACCACTCCTAATGGGAAAAGTACATCCATCTACACAAATACATTAAGTGTGGGCCACTGCCCCATTGCTATGGGAGTGTCCAAATTCATACAAAAGATCCATCTCTGTTGCCTATATTAGAACGCTTCTCTCACTACACTACCTGGAAAGCTGTTCATGCGGAACTGGAAATTGTACACATATGTTAATTAACGGCAGCCAAGAATTACGACAGAGGAAATCTTATGGGCTGCCCTAGGACAAGAGTCCGTCCCAGGAAAAGTCTGTCTTAATCTAAGATGATGACGCAGGAAATTATAATTAGGAAAATATAAGCACTCGACATATGAGCCCAGAGCACAAGAGAAAGCAACTGAAAATTGACTAAGGGATGGATGGCCCAAAGACAAAAAGCAGATGCTTTTCATAGGATCATCAGTAACCAGTCAACAGCAAAGGTGTCCTGTGAGAGAGTATCCAGCTGCCCAGTTTCGTAGCTGTTCTTTTGATGAAGAGTAACACCACTCCCAAGGGCTGACATTATTTACAAATTCAAACGTTTGCTAGAGATGCACGGGCCTCTTGATGCAAGCACATGATGATTCCCGTGTGGATAAGCCTTCAAGCTTACCACAGCAATGGGATCATGTACTAAACTTTTGTGAATAACAAAAATCCCTATCAGGGACACAGACGTTATTCACCCACAAGATGGTTATTTGTGGCTTGTGGGTTCTGAAGCATTGAGCATCTCACTGCAGCTGCCTAATCTGAATGTCCAGATGCCCTGAGATATGTTCGCTCCTCCAGCGTTAGAAAATGGGGATGCAGGTCTTTGGGACTTTTTGGAGACATGGGATCCAGTCTTGTGAATTTTGAAGAAAGCTTGTAAAGTTTCATAATGAATCATCCAGACCTGTGAATTACTTTTTGATTTTCCATTGTTAGGGGGATTCTAGTTTTTAATAATTAATTTTCGACCGCAGTCATCCGTATCTTGTAGTTCATTTCCACTGTCGAACTAGTGTACCCTATTTGAGAGCTAGAAGTCAATACCTGGAACAGCTGTCAGCCTTGAATATACACGGGAACAACATAGCTACAAGACAGAATAGGTAAATGTGTGTGTGTGTGTGAGAGAGAGAGAGAGAGAGAGAGAGAGAGAGGGAGAGAGAGAGAGAGAGAGAGAGAGAGAGAGAGAGAGAGAGAGAGAGAGAGAGGGGAACTTGTCGGCTACCAGCTACTGGATACCAACTAAACTTAGGTAAGGCCAAAGGCCCTTTGCCAAGGTTCATCGAGGGCCTTTAACATAATAAGATGTGGATTTTTTTCTGTTAGGTTGTGAAATATTGTTTTTCTTTTCGAGCTCCAAGTTATAGGTATTATTTTCTGTTTAGCGGGGATGTTTTTTCTGTTTTCCGTTAAGCTGTGTACGGGATTTTTCATTTTCCGTTACGTTGTGGATATTTTTTCGTATGGTGTTTTTTGTCTTTGATTTTGTCATATTTTTCGTTTTTCACTCACCCGTGGAAAACCTGGTGGGTTTGGGTAGAGGGGTGGGTGGATTGGTTCTCATGACGCTAATTTGTTGTGATTTGGTTTCAAATTTACGGTCTTCCTTGTGTTCTGAACGTCTTAGTGTATATTAATTAATCTTTGTTCAAATTTTTAGTGTTGTATTAGTTTCTCATTATTATTATTTACCGTGTCTTAATGAAGGAAATTTTTTTATACTTATTTCTTAGTAAGCTTTTGGATTTTATTCCACATCTTTATTTCCTCTCTGAAAAGTTACATTTACCTGAAAGGCCTTTTTACAACCCGCCTCGCATTTTGCTACAACATTTTTCCTCAGTTTTTAGTTGCAAACTTTTCTGATTCTTTTCATGTGTTTTATAAACAGTGGATAAATTACATTATACACTCTTATTTAGAAGCATAAATATAAAATTTTCAGTTTTCTGTTTTCATCTGCGCAGTGTGAATTTCATATTGTAGGAATATTCTTGAAATCAGGGAATTCATGTAATCGAAGTTCCTGTCACTGTGATGTTTTATTCTCTTATTTTGTCATTGCCATAAAGTGTTATTAGTGTACCCTTATCGTTCCGTATTTCATTAGAAATAGATAAACGATCTAGATTATGGCCTAACAAACTATGAGGGGAATTTTTATTTTTTCTTTAAAATTTGTTGCTACTGAGGTTAAAGGGGAAATAACTTGGACATTTTTGGTGTAATAATTCACTTATTAATTTTTATATTCTGAAAACATTGTTTCTATCAATGTGGTTTTCGTTCATTATTTCTTTGCATTTACACACAGACACAAATAGGAACATTTCCACGTCTGGCCTGATGTGTAGGAATATGTATAGGCTAATGAAGAAGTTTTCTGCACAGGGTTTTCAGCCACTGTTCATCACTTCAAGTATGAAAGTGGCTGTGATCATTGTCTTCCTTCTCTTGGAAGGTAACCCTGCCCCCACCTTCCCTTTAAGGGGAACAGCTTAATGTATATAGTATGTATTTATTTATGTATATATATATATATATATATATATATATATATATATATATATATATATATATATATATATATATATATATATATATATATATATATATATATATATATATATATATGTGTGTGTGTGTGTGTGTGCGTGCGCGCGCGATTCGTGCCTGGATACAATTTCACCGAGATTCGCAGGAACATTAGGGCCCTCACAACCGCAAAACACACCGTAGAATTCAAACGTAACTCGTTCATGTTTTGACAGACAATTTAAATGAGCCTCTTATTAAAAAAAGCAAAGCATTGTCAAAACAAGAACAGCTCGTAATTTAAATGATGATGCATGCGACTGCATTTGACGTTTTCATTATGGTTTAACCTCTAATTGCGCACTGAAGATTTGATCGACATATGCCCAATACGGTGTTCGGTATATGAATAAATGAATTGAGCGCAATAGCGGTATCTGGCAATCAAAAATAAGAATGTAACGCAGCCTTAACACTCGTTTGTCCAGTATGTTTGATCATTAAACATGCAGGTGAATGAGTAAATGGGGAATTTTATTCTTAATGGCAGATTTATTGAACAGTTGAATGTTTTTTTGTACTTATGTATTGCATTTTAAAGGTATATAAACAGATTGTTACAGTGGGAACATTTCATTAAATATTTCTTAAGGTGCGTCAACGCTGCAGTAAAACGCGTCGATAACTTATCACCCACTACCTAAAACTGGTCAGATACAAGTCAACGACTTGTAGTTGCTCAAACCAGAGCTTCAGCCGATTATCTGTCATTTGCCAAGGATTCGTTTCCACTAGCGGTCTTTGACTTGTTGTCAACTACTTTGTGATATGTTTGCGATAAGGTTCCGACATGATCACGACATGTTTTCCAGGGTATGAACGCATCTTTAAATTTATGTATAACAAAATCCACAAAAATAAAAAAATCACGAGGATCTCATTAACAAGTAATTTCAGTCCCCCATATGTTCATGAAACTTAAAAGGAGCATTTATAGTATACTACGATATGAGTACTGCCGGATGCCAAAATAGTGTAAGTATACTAGCTGTTACTGGCAATATTATATATATATATATATATATATATATATATATATATATATATATATATATATATATATATATATATATATATGTATATACACACATGCACACACACACATATATATATACAGATATATATATATATATATATATATATATATATATATATATATATATATATATATATATATATATATGTAATTTTTATACAATTACAAAAAGTCTGTTATATACACGATAAGTTTATCCAATTTGCTTTTCATATTGACTAAATAAAACTAATTCTGGCTATAACGGCGTCTTTATCATATATTGATAAGTCTATATCTTAAAGTAAACCCGAAGATATTTTATGAAAAAGTATACAATGTTTTTTTAAAGAAAAGTGCAGAGGTTTCTAGTTCGGAATGTTTCCATAATCTTGCAATTATTCATAAAATGTGGGAAAGTCAAATTTTGACCCTCTTGGCAAGCATAATGGTTTTTAACTGTCTTATGCAACCCACTAAATACTTTCTAATACATTTTTGTAATTTTAACTAACAAACCACAGGTTTCAACCATACATATAATCATTTTCTACATAAGTTTGTATTTTGAGTAAGAAAATTGTTTTATATATATATATATATATATATATATATATATATATATATATATATATATATATACCATTTAAATACACCACAAAAATCAGTTTATAAAATTGAATTTATTTTTTAAATGTATTATTGGGCAGGCTCTGCCTTAGTGGTAGGACTTGTACCAAAGCTGTTGTTTTATTCAGAGTTGCATTATGCAGCTGGATGAAATGTAAGTGAACTGGACTTGAACTTCCAGCGAAAAAACAATGCCAACTCATTTAGCTTTTTCCTTATTTCCGTTTTTATTGTCTTTGAAATGACGTAAGATTAACAGATAATGGCAAATGCTTAGAAATGAGCAGAAAATAATTCAGCTTACATTGTCACATGATTAGAATTTAACATATTGAGGGTATATATCTGGTTTGGCATTCTGATCTGAATATCAAATATCTTCTCCTTTTCCCCTGCATGGCTGGAGGTATATGTGATCGGTATTAGGTTTAAGCTGAATTTTAAGGTTGATACAATTATAGTATGACTGTGGCTGTTACAGTTCTGTTATCTTATTTTTGGAATCACTATCTGCAAGGGGAAATGGCTTAATGTCGAATCCTCGTCAGGGTAAAGGCACTTTCATGTATCAATCCCCTTGGACGCAAATTGCATCGAAGGTAATGGAATTTGATAACATTATTCCCTAACTGTTGATTTTCATATAAAAATCACTTTGAAATCAAATTATTTCCAGATACAGATTTCGATGGCATTATCCCTTTAACAGCTGGATCAACCATTTACCCTCTGGAGTTTATCACGTTATCCAACCACAAAACACCAGTCGATAAAAGAAACAGAGAGCCTGGTAAGTCTATAATGCGTGACAGTCATCACTGTTAGATACATCCAATAACGCCCAGTTCACTCATTTGGAAACCGCACATAATTATTCCTCGTCAATACGGAACGACCGAATCATGATATTTGAATAGATAACGTGAAGAGTTCGAGGGAGGGGAAAGCGGGTTGCCTGAATGTGGCTGTGGACCATAATGAAGTCATCGACGGTTATTTTGTGGGACTGTCATCCTTCATTGCGATTCACGAGAAGCGTTTGTTAACGACTGTGAAGTGCATCGGGATTGGTGATCTAGTTACTCTTACCTTTGTGCAGTTTCACTGCCTCACTGGGTACAGTTATTACCTAATAAAAGGGGAATTTATGTATGCTTGCTTTTTGTTAAGGCTAGAAATTGATAACCTCAGTTTCGACATGAGTTCCATTCTAAATCTTTCCAGGTAACTTTCCTTCAGTTATTTCTGGCGCTGCCATTAATTGCTTGGCCACCGAAAACGGTTGAATTTCGTGGTGTATGTGCAATTGTGTGTGTTTTTCTTGTAACTTGCAGGCTGAGTGACATCTTATAGAGCAAAATTTGTCAATAACTGGGAATATGAACTCCTTTACAATTAATTCATTTGTTCGTTGTGAGGTAAAAATTTAGAAAAATCCCAGCCTGCATTTATGAGCACTCCACCTATCGATTACCTACTTTGGGACGGCTAATGAGTGTTTTTTTTTACACAGCATAAAATTGGGTTAATTTTTTGCCACAATATTAAGGAAAGAGTTCAGACTATTAAATGTATTTTTTTTTACAATTAAAGGACAGAATGGAACAAAAATGAAGTAACATTATAGGTAAAGTAAGCTCTTAAACTGAGCTGAACAGAACAGAATTTGAGATAAAAAAAAAATGTGGAGAGTATTAACAGACTGATTTAGGACCTCCACCTGACCTTACCAGGACACTGACCAAAATAGTGCCGGCAAAAAGGAGTGCACTGCATGTTGAGAATAAGACTGGAAGCGTGCTCGTAGTAAAGAAGGGAACTGGTTGTTAGGAGTTAAACCTGCACTCTTTAGCTCAAAGGAATACGGACCACAATAGCAACTGAAGGAAAGGGCAGATGACTGCCTCACTGGGATGGGAATTCTACAAAGACCTCAATGGCATTGTGGCTGAAGTTATGCCTGTAGAAAGAGGGAAGGGACTGCCTCACAGGAATAAGACCTCTACCCATCAGTTCAAAAATGTACCTGCAAAAGAGAGTACTGCCTGATAGGACTAGGACCTCTACCCTCGAGCTCAGTAGAGTATTGTCCAAAATAGTACAGTAGAAATAGAAATAACTCTACATCTCCGCTCAGAGGAACCTTAAAAATGTACTTGTAAAAGAAAAAAAGAAAAACTAGTTCTGTCTGATTGGAATAGGACCTCTGCCCTTCAGCTCAAAGGAACAAGTATCGAAAAAGTACTTAAAAGAAAGTACGCATGTGTGTGTACTTTCTGTCTAGGAAAGAATCTCAACCCTTGAGCTCAGCAGAGTTGACCAAAATATTACATGTATAGTTGAAAGGGAATTGCTTGAAAGATATTGGACCTTTACTCTTCAGATCAAAGGAACAGTGACTGCAATATATAGATATATAGTACCTGTAGATAGGGATAGTACTGTCTGATAGAAATAGGATCCTATACTTTCTCCACCTGAGTTTCGAGTCTCGACAAAGCTGGGTAATCCGTTGACGAGGTCATGATCTACTTTAAGCGCAGTTAATTCCTTTCCTGAAACTAGAGTCGGTTGGCTTTCAAAGCCTGGATTAAAAAGTTTTGTTTTCGGTAAATGTTCCAAGTTCATTCCATAGTAACAGTTCCGGACAAAAGTAATTTTTTAGCATGGAAACATTATTTTCATTTAATCCTTGTATTATGTTTCGTTGCTTTAAAGATTAATTTCTTTCGACTCAAAATTGACGAGATGAGATAGGATTATCACCTGTTTGCCAGTTATTTTATTATGCAAGAATTTAGGCAGTACGAAAACCTAAATAAAAAATTAAATAAATCAGTGATCAGCAAACATTATTTTTGCAGTGGTGTGTGTATGTATATATATATATATATATATATATATATATATATATATATATATATATATTTATATATATATATATATATGTATGTATGTATGTATGTATATAATGTGTGTTTGTATTTATGTATGTATACTGCATATAATTATGTGTGTGCACCAAAAATAATTTTATGTTCAAAAACTGAAGGTCAGATTAACTGGCTGTCACCTACTGCAAAAGATATAAATATATTCAAACTGCAGGAGAGGAGGAAAGAAGAACCAAAATGCATGTTATGTTGGCATCTCCTTAAACTGAGAAATATTATCATCTAATAGAAAAGGGAGCGAAAAGTTGTAATGCTCGTTTAGATAATTCATGAACAAAGTTAGTTTGGGTATATCTGGTAATAGCAGGAGGGGAGGAAAATTTAGAGCAAATGATCCTCTTGGTGGCCATGTGCGATCCTTAGTTTTTTTCAGTGTTAACTGTTGACTTTTTAATATGTTAGGCAGATGGTTCAAGATGTCATTCACATTAAAGTTTTTGTTTTCAGTTATTTTTTTATATTTTGAGTGGTAGAACGAGGCACCGTATCGTATGTTAATAGAAAGACTTTGGCGTGTATATGATGCACATAACAAAATATTAGAAAGCAAATTTTGCAATCTAAATAAAGCCTGTTAGGATTGAATAATGAAGACGTTACGATGTTTGCTCTTGATTCGAAAAAGCGATCTTGAGTTACTTTGCATCGTCTCTGCTAACGAAGAATATATTCATAATTAGAAATAAAAAAAAATGTAGAAACGAATAACCATGTGAATTAAAAAGGAAAAACTCGTAATTTTTGGATAGGGCAATCAAGAATGTAAAGAAAAAATCAGCATCAACTTGTGAATAAAAATGAATTAATTGTGATCGTATATCCATATACAGTATATATATATATATGTGTGTGTATATATATATATATATATATATATATATATATATATATATATATATATATATATATATATATATATATATATATATATATATATATATATATATATATATATTACACAGGAATTATTCAGCAAGTACTCTGCCTCGAATCGAGAGAAGAGTAGGGCAAAAAACATCTAAGTGGAACTAAAAGCTGCAACCACGGACTACCTCAGTTTGATACACTTCAGGCGACGGAGGTTCTGTGAAGGTCATAAGATGCAGCGAAACCTCTCATGGATCTAAAACTGATTTGTTTCGCGATAGAAAATCTGTACAAGACGGTTGTCATCTCATGTTTCTAAGAGGTAATGTAGAAAATGTCTGTGAACAGTAAATTGAAGTAAAAATAAAAGTAACGAAATTAGGCTTTTGTTTATAGAACGACCTCTTTTCTCTAACAGAGAAAGAATTTAGTTATGATACTGATGACTAACAGTGAATGAATAAGAAAAGAGTATCCAGCCTTTTTTCAGACTAGACCACAGAAGTTTATTAATCCATTTTCTCACCTAAGAGGGCGCAGCTTATTTATTTTTTGTGATACAAATTCAGCACAAACGTAGCATATATCTGGATGTGATCAAAGAACCTTGGGTTTCATTATATTATAGAGAAAACTTTGCAATATATCGTAAGAAATGCTGAGTCTTCTGGAAACTTTATTTAATGGACTTCAAGAAGATTAGGAAGAAGAGTTTTTAAGATCTGCCCAGGTTTCATGCAAACTCTAAACTTTGCTGTGAGCGTTACATCTCGGTAAGGTTCTTTACCTAATGTTTTTTTTTTGAGTAGGGGAGCTTAAATTAATAACCCTGTATTATTATTATTATTATTATTATTATTATTATTATTATTATTATTATTATTATTATTATTATTATTGTCCTTGTGGTTTTTGTTATTAGAGAAATAGAATTTTAAAATTGTCTAAACGTTAGCCAGGAATCCTATCTTCGGTAAATAGAAAGCGTTAAATATTTTTCCCAGTACATAATTACTTTTTTCTTACAGACCATGTACTTGGAAATAGTGTTCATCCGAAGAGTTTTCAGTTTTTCGTATAATACCGAGTTCTCTTAAATCAGGTGTATGACTTATATTGGTATGCGTAACCGAAGGCCATTAGCGATCAGTTTTGCAACACGATTTCACAGAACTGTTTGTCTGATGCTGTATCTGAGCCCCTGAAAAGACGCTGGTTCTTAGGATCATTTTCTGTTACAAGCGTTTAAAAATGTCTTTGTGTAAGAGAAGTCTCAAGACGACTTTTAGGGGAAATAGAAACCTTTGAGATGTGATTCACGGTGAACAGAAAAGTCTTTAGATGTCTTTTGCTTTAGGAGATGATTTTTCTTTCGCAAGGAATCAACTTTCCTGTGAAAATGAAAATGCAAAAGAAATAACTATCTCATTTAATAATTTTACACACACACACACACAGACATACACATTATATATATATATATATATATATATATATATATATATATATATATATATATATATATATATATATATATATATACATATATATATCTCTCTCTCTCTCTCTCTCTCTCTCTCTCTCTCTCTCTCTCTCTCTCTCTCTCTCTCTCTCTCTATATATATATATATATATATATATATATATATATATATATATATATATATATATATATATATATATATATATATATATATATATATACATATATATACATATATATATATATATATATATATAATCATGAAGCTACAAATGTCACTTAATATCGAAATTCACGCTACCTCGGTATATCTCCGTTGGAGAATTGTCGCCGAAGGGGAATTTATATAAGTGCGCCATCAATGGTTTACGTCAACTGGAGTCGCTGAATAGGCTTTCGTCGCGGGTTCGTGTCCCCACGATTCCAATTCATTTATCACTTATATAAATTCCTTCGGCGACAATTCTCCAACGGAGATATACTGAGGTAGCGTGAATTTCGATATTAAGCGACATTTGTAGCTTCATGATTGTATATAAATCACGGTGTGATAAAATTTCATATATATATATATATATATATATATATATATATATATATATATATATATATATATATATATATATATGTATATATTGTTATGTGTGAGGGCTTGGCTGATGAGTTTATTACTTGATTTACATAATTTATAAGCCCCTGTGTGCCAAGAACACACGTAACCTGTCAATGAAGCTACAAATTAACCTCAAAGACAGCTGTTTAAATAATCAAGGTCGCCAGTCGAGGAAAATTAACCTCAACACAAAGAATATGCCGTTAACTAAGGAAATTACGATAAACGTCGCCCTATTTCGGACGCAGTCAATCTCTACTCGTTAATATGGTATTAATTTGGTATTAAAAACACAACGGCTCTTCCAAACAATGGATTCGGGACACAGGGCTGCATAAAGAATTTGAAATAACTTGCTCAACCTTCCCTAACTCCTAGTTGCTTCACTGGAATAGTCGGATGACGCTAAACTATAAAAAGTATACTTAATCTAGACTTCGTAAAAGCCAGATGCTTGGGTAATTAAATAATTAGGGTGGCGGAAGGATGAAACAAGGAAACTGGAAATACAAAAAAGGGAATAGTAATTGACGAAGTTTTGAATAAAACACAGACTTTACCTTGGACGACTAGTTGTTGCGCATACTAGTAACAGACTATAGACAAAGAATGAGGAGCCGAGACGCATAGGGCGTGCGTCCGTGACGGCAGGCTGGTTCTCTCTCCTTGTCCTCGTTGGGGGCGCAGATACAAGCACTGCGCCCATGCCCTCAGGGTCTGAAATCTTGTCAAAACATCCGTCGAACAGAACAGTTAAAAAAAAGCGTAAAGCCACCTATCATAAGGTTGATTATGGAAATTTTCCTATGGGGGTTAAATCCCTAATGTTACTGAGCTCTTGCTACGAACGAACGTTAAAAGTTTGAATTGTCTATGCGACCCTGCTGGACAAAGACTTTTCCCTGTCTCGGTCAGTTTGATTAATATTACTACAAATAAATGCATCGAGGGCGAACAGCAGAAATATTAATATATATATATATATATATATATATATATATATATATATATATATATATATATATATATATATATATATATATATATATATATATATATATATATATATATATATATATATATATATATATATATATATATTGTGTGTGTGTGTGTATGCTTGGGCATGTATGTAAGTTAGTCTCTGTGTATTTGTTGGAAATGATATCTCAAATCATCGTATTCCTCACACTTTTTGGAACCTGTACGCGGTAGGTTAGGCTGAGGTTAACCTAACCTACTCTGCCACGAAGATATATATATATATATATATATATATATATATATATATATATATATATATATATATATATATATATATATATATATATATATATAATGTGTTATGTGTATGTATGTATGTGTATGTGTAGCTGCATGCATAAGTGAGAACCTCTTTAGACCCATGATATGAGAAAAATCTTAAATGTCGGAAGAGTAGCGTCTCCTGTGTAAATGGAGATTTTTAGGAGTCACTTCGTGAGGACAAAGGAAGTAGGCTATTATCCATGCAATTGCGGAATATTTTTTTTTCTTCTAGTTTTGCCTTTTATTTGTAGGTGAAATTATTCTCTCACTATTGAATTATGAGCTATTAACCAATTTTAGAAAACACTATTTTATATGATGGCAGAAATTTGGTTAGGCATAACGTCCTAAAATATATCTACTTACCCTTAGACGGGTCGTATTTGATAAAACTGAACGATATATATGTAGTAACTATCTTAAATTACCCTTGGACTAAATTACAGCGGTGTTATATATTCAGAAAAAACTTACCGCTCGTCACGTAACCGTACCTCGCCAAAACCATCAAAGAATGCCAGGTGCACAACCGCACATAGTTCCCTCTTCCTCTGAAAGCCATCTCGTTTAAAATGTATTCATTATGTAACATGAGAATCCCTTCTACCCCCCAATTACCTCTGCTGCAACACTAAAACTGATTTGTAAAGCTGTTTTTCTAAAGTCACATCATCGTAAAGCTTTCAGAGGTCCCTGCCCAGGTCTGTGCACCCATTTGGCAGGTTTTAGTACCTTCATTTCCATAGCTTTACCGGAGGTGGAATATGGACTTGGATTCTTAGACAGACAGCTAGATAAATAGATAGATAGATAGTGAAATCGTTGAATGCAGGAGTTTCGCCATTCGTTCTTTACCCCAATGTCTCAGCTTTTGTTTTGGCTTATAAACAAGTGACCACATCAGAGAGTAAAATTGATTTCACTAGAAACTTGTTCTAGGGTTAAAATTCAATGTTATCCGTTCTAACTTTTCGTAGAAAAAATAGATTGCCATAAAAATTGCTATCCAGTAGTACACCACCAAGGTAAAAGATCACCAAAATTGACCTTTTTAAGCAAAGGCTGAAACTATCCAGCCATAAAAGGCAGAAGTCGTCCAAATCTTGTCAGTCTGACTCCTAGAGACCATAGACGCTTTCTCTCAAACCCTGGACGCCGCCACAGTGAGAGCCCCACTGCGGAGACAACCAGTGAAACAGTGTTGTGATTTCACTGGTCTTTGTCCCCTGTCATTTTTTGTATGACTTTTTTATGCTTTGTGCTATAAAGGCATCATGATGTAAACACAGACCTTAAATTATCTCCAATTATTATCTTATTATCCTGTGCCTCTAGCGAAGTTTATTCATGGATTATCAGCTAAAGACACTACTTCGCCCTCGTCTTTTCTTCTACTCCAGTTCAAACACTTTCGGTGGGGTTGGGGGTTAGTTCCATCAATGCACCTCACCCGGTGCCTTGTAGGCATTACTTAAGGTTCTTTGCAGAGTCCCTTTGGCCCCTAGCCCTTTTACTGTACCTCCGTTCATATTGTCATTCTACCATCTTACTTCCCGCTTTCTCCCTACAATTGCTTCATAGTGCAACTGCGAGGTTGTCTTCCTTTTACATCTTGAAAACCCTCGTACTCTGTTTCCTTTTCATAGCTAAATGACCTCATAGGTCCCAGCGCTTATCCTAGGGCCTAAACTTTATGTTCCAGTTCTATCCTAATAATCTATTATCGCTAAGTGATCTGGAAGGCTTTTTATAAGTACCTTTACAGTGACAGTTTCCTGCTGACTGTCAGTGTGTTTGAATGAAAAATTAGGTTCTTGTGATGCCAGTTTATATCTTAACTGGTTGCACCTGAGATATTCTGTGTATGTGGGCGTACATCTTATTGATCATAGCCAGAGTGAGATTATTCATAGAAACGGGTAGTGGTAAAGGCCATTTCAACACAGGATAAAAAGAGCCCCTAAAAATAGTGTATAAAAAAGCACGTGGCAGAGCGGAACAGAAAAAGAAATACAGAATAAAAAGAACACTTCCTCGGAGTCTCCCGGAATCTATCAGAACGATTCTCTTCAAACGACCATTCTTCCTCCATAAACCGATGAGAAAGTAAGAAAAACTAGATAAAAAAAACAAAGGCGCCTTTCAAAAACCAAAGGGCAAAGGAGTTTATCAAGTTAGTTACTTTTTTAAACAAGTTAATTTTTACAAAGTGTTGTCGATAAAACGTTGCCTTTTTAACCCTTTGATTTCGGTTGTAACGTATACGACGCATTTAATAAACTGGCCCGGAACACTGTTGTGTCGTATACGAGCACCGGTAATTTCCTTTTATGTGAAGGACTGATGATTGAAATACTGGCCTCTTTTTCTTGATATGGTAACAGTCTGTCAGGTTGCCATACAGTGAATTCATATAAATTCACGTGTTTCCCTAAAATTCATTAGTCTTCATCAAGATGTCACAGGAGGACGGGTCAAGGGTACGACATCCTCGAGTTGACCGCCGGCAGATCGAGAGAAGAGCTCTCGACGAGGATAACTATTTTATAGACCTTCTCGACTCATTTTCTGGATATGAAAATGAATCGGATTTAGAAGGAAATGAAATGGATAATTATGGTCCTGGTACAAGAGACAGTGGTGAAATATCAACCGACAGTGAAAATGACGAAAATCTGCCACCTACAAATGAAAGCCAAGGTGTCAAAAGAAGGCGGAGACAGCGAAGTGACCCAGGTGATGAGTGGGAGTGGGCTGCCAGCAATTTCCAGCCCAGAGATTTCATATTTGACAGCAGTGGCAGTGGCATTACGTCGAAATGTAATGTGAATGAAAATTCAAAGGAAGTAGACTATTTTTTTGGATTTTTCATCAACGAATTTATGGGGCTGATTGCTGAAGAGACAAACCGTTATCAGAGATTCCTTGTTGATACGCTAGGAGATGCAGTGCCAAAGTATTTGCGAAAATTTGCTCAGGTTACTGTGGAGGAAATGATACGGTTCCTTTGTGTGATTATGATCATGTCGCATATAAGTAAACATCGCATCGTAGATTACTGGACTGCGCTTGAGACATTCGAGACAAAAGGAGTGAGAAGGCTGATGGCAAGGGACAGATTTCTTCAAATTCTACGGGTTCTACATTTCGTTGATAATTCACAGGAAACAAGCCCAGATAATAAACTAAAAAAAATTAAACCCGTGCTCGACAGTGTGCGTAGAAAATTCCGGGAAAAATTTCAACCTTTCCAGGATTTATGCATAGATGAAAGTTTAATGTTATGGAAGGGAAGGCTAAGTTTCAAGCAGTACATTCCAGATAAAAGAAGTCGATTTGGAGTGAAAATATTTGAACTTTGTGATGCCAAAACGGATTATATTGTCGATTTTATAATCTATACTGGAAAAGATACAGAGATATTGGTAGATGAGGATCTAGGGGTATCTGGTTCTGTGGTAAAAACATTTATGGCCTCGCATCTCGGAAAACATCACATCCTGTATTTCGATAATTGGTATTGCAGCCCAAAACTGCTCAAGTATTTGGGCGACAACGAAACAGGAGCATGTGGAACAGTCGGAAAAATAGGAAATTTATGCCTAAATTTCCTGATGTGAACAAATCTGAGATTTCGTCTCAAAACTGCAATGGAATATTAGGTTTAAAATGGCAGGATAACAGGACAGTGTATATGTTATCTTCAGTACATGAAAAATATAATGGTAGACTGTGAAAAAGGTGTCGACCAGGGGAATTTGTGCAAAAACCTGCATGCGTTGTTGACTATAATAAGAAAATGCGGATTGTGGACAAGAACGACATGCTTATTAGTTCTGTGAAGTGTATCCGTAAAACCACGAGATGGTACATAAAACTATTTTTCCGTCTGCTTGATATGATACTAGTAAACTGTCATCACTTGCATGGATTTGTTACTGGCAAGAAAGGGTCATATTTACAGTTTTCTAAGTCAGTCGTTCTGCAGTTGATTGAAAGGTACCCTCCAGCACCTAACAAGATAATTACCCGCACCGTAATAACGCAGCCAAGGCGGCTAACAGAAAGACACTTTCCTGATCCAGTTCCCTCAACAGAAAAACAACTGCGACCTAGACTAAGATGTCGTGTGTGCTCGCATACATCCCGTAGGCCCAAGAAAGGCCAGCAGACATATTTCATGTGTAAAGACTGCAATGTAGGACTATGTGTCGCTCCTTGTTTCAGAGAATACCACACACTTCTGAATTACTAGAATTCTGTCGTAAAAGTTTTGTCAAGATTATTATGTTCAGCTTATTAAATATTCAGATTCATAACCATTTGTTATTCACATTGTTTGATTTCATTCAACTTATGTCATAAAAGCTTCTTCCAATCATATTGAGTCTTATGTGTTTATACATTTTCTGATTTTGTTTTTATCTACAGCAAAAGATTTTTGTAAAAATAAATGTTGAAATTCATCCGTATTATAATTTTCTTCATCAAATTATGGCTTTAGTCTTTAGTGAGAGAGAGAGAGAGAGAGAGAGAGAGAGAGAGAGAGAGAGAGAGAGAGAGAGAGAGAGAGAGAGAGAGAGAGAGAGAGAGAGAGAGTAAATTACTATTTTGCGTTTAATGTTCCTTTTCTGTCCTTTGAAGACTGGATATCATAAAATATAAAATGAGTCGGATGTAATGTAAATCTGATAATCATGGTATTGATGATTTATGATATATGAGAATAATAATAACAATATAATAACCGTTACCATGAGATTAATGAATATAGACAATGTTGTTGTTATTATTATTATTATTATTATTATTATTATTATTATTATTATTATTATTATTATTATTCAGAAGATGAACACTATCCATATGAAACAAGCCCACAGGGGTAACTAACTTGAAATTCAAGCATACTAAGAAAATGGTGTTCATTCGAGTGAAATAACAGAAGGTAGTAGGAAATACAGAAAGAGGAGATCAGTTATTAGAAAACAGATGTACTAACAATAAATAAATAAAAATGTAAACAAAGTATTAAATACAAGATGTTTTGCATAAGGGTAGTAATGCATTACATTCACTTGAACTTTGAAGTTCCGTTTGCAACACATCCTCAGTAAAGAGGCTGTTCCACAGTCGTAAGGCGTGAGGAATAAAGGTCCCCTGGAACTGAAAAGTTCGAAGGCGAGGTACATTTACTGCACATTGATGCTGCTGTTCAGCGAATCTGGTTGCTCTCTCTCGGCAGGAACAGGGGATCAGGGATCAACTGAGAATGTGAAAGATATGTCAAAATACAACTTATGAAAAAGTGACAAACAAGAGACCATCCGTCTATAGTCCAAGGCATAGCTGCCAAAGAAACCTTCCACCTCGAACCACTCTAAAAGATATAAATCTCTGGCAGAAGCAGACATCTCCCGGAGAACAGTATCCTAGTAAAGGAAGGACAAATTACCTAAAAAAATGTTGCACTGATTTAATCACTCATATAAGTATATGAGGACTTAAGAACAATACCCAACTTTCATGCGGCATTTGCTGACATTTTCATTAGATGTTTCTCAAAAATAAGATGTAAGTAAACAGGTACCACTAGAATAATTGAAGGAAAAGAAAATATCTGTAGAAAATTATAACAGAATAAAATGATCTACAAAACCCTACAACTTCCCCGAATATTGGTTCAAAAACAATTGAACAAATTCCAAAATGTTAGGGATTAAATATATATATATATATATATATATATATATATATATATATATATATATATATATATATATATATTATATATATATATACAGTAGTATATATATATATATATATATATATATATATATATATATATATATATATATATATATATATACAGTTCATATGTGGCTAATCATTTTTTGGAACAGGAATTTATCCAATTTTTTATTTTTATAGGGATAGATGTGAGTATGTGTTTGTATTTTACATACACACACACACACAAACATATATACATATATATATACACTCATATATATGTAATTAATTGTATATATATTACACACACACACACACACACATATATATATATATATATATATATATATATATATATATATATATATATATATATATATATATAACTGAATCACGAGAATATGGAACGTGATGAATATATAAATAAAGACAATTCCACGAAGGAAAGAGAAGCAACAGAGTATTGCAAGGCTTTTCGACGTACTGTCCTTTACTTAGCAGACTCGTTTCTCTTTCCTTTGGGGCATATTGCCTTCATATATATATATATATATATATATATATATATATATATATATATATATATATATATATATATATATATATATATAAGTACTCACACATGTATATATAGTCAATTATATATATATATATATATATATATATATATATATATATATATATATATATATATATATATATATATATATATATATATATATATATATATATATATATTATACATACATACATACATACATACATACATATATAGTATATATATATATATACATACACATACACACACCACACAATTACACATTTTGATCAGCAATGTGATTTATAATATTGATCCCTAGTGAATGTGGCGAGGTGGCAATTGTGTTTACATGTCACATGCAAGTGTGACAGACGACGCGCGTAGGTGGCATTTCAGATGCACGTGTCCTGTTGACAGAAATGAACTGCTTTGTTTTCAGCCGCTGTACCCTCCACCTTTGTCGAATTTGGTGGGCGTGACCGTTGGAATATTAGCTTGAAAATGGGCCCCGGGATTATCCCAAGCCCTGGCAGTCTCCAATTCCTTGTTTCATTGACAAATGCGGATTCTGGAACCTCCCTTTTTACTTGCGGCTAATACGATTTCCATTCAAGGAGGTTGTTTCCACTTTCCCCCTGACTTTTGACCGCCATCGTCAATCAAACATTGAATTGGAATCTGTCCGAAGGACAAGGGATAATCCCAGGCCCTATTCCCAAGGTAGTATTCCAGCGTTCAGGGCCACCAAACTCAACATAGGTGGAAGGTAAGCAAGAGCAGAAAACAACGACCGGTCATTTCCATCAAAAGGATTCCGGCATCTCACGTACCACCCACGTCTCAGCCATGGAAATACGATTGTCACCTTCCAAATGTCCATATTCGCTAGTGTCCAAAATGTATTGTTGTGTCGTGTAATCATTGTTGCCGTTGTCATGGATTCATATATATATATATATATATATATATATATATATATATATATATATATATATATATATATATATATATATATATGTATATATATATATATAGATGCAGTAATGTGTGTGTGTTTGTACATATACTGTATGTATGTATGTAGGTGATATTGAGATGCACGTGTGCTTTGACAAAAATGACCCGCTTTGTTTTCAGCTCGCTGTACCTTCCACTTTGTCGAATTTGGTTGGCGTGACCGTTGGAATAATTGCCGATTTTGGAATATTCCTTTATTACTGGCAGCTTATTTATTTGTGTTGTTACATTAATTGCATAATATCTATATCACGGATCGCTACTATCACAATATTATCATATAAATAAAACAAGTTAATTTGCAGCAAAACAACAAATACAAACGCTATTACAATGATTGTTTACGATTTCGTGCGTCTGGTAGCATGCTACGGGTGACTACCGTCTGAAAACCCTCCGGATTGTGGTAAGTGTGAGGTCTCATCTCGGCCGTAATCAAAGGGCTAATGAAAATTAAAATAATTAATAATTTCCCATATTTTGGTAATCATAGAATCAACTAAAAACGATTATTAAATAAAATTATCTAAAAATGAAAAAATCCCGTAGGGTGGGTCTGCCCAGACCCAACTTGCACCAGATAGGGTTAAGAGACTGGCCAGTCTTGGAGGCCTTTGGGCCTCATCCTTGAAGTTCTTGGGCCCTCTCCAGGCCTGCTTCCCCAGCCTGGCAGGATACCTGCCTTCCTCCGAGGAAGCAGCCTCTGGGTCGGACCCTTCCCTTCAAGGCTGCCCTCAAGAGACTGGCCAGCCTTGGAGGACTTTGGGTCTCATCCTTGAAGTTCTTGGGCCCTCTCCAGGCCTGCTTCCCCAGCCTGGCAGGATACCTGCCTTCCTCCGAGGAAGCAGCCTCTGGGTCAGACCCTTCCCTTCAAGGCTGCCCTTAAGAGACTGGCCATCCTTGGAGGACTTTGGGCCTCATCCTTGAAGTTCTTGGGCCCTCTCCAGGCCTGCTTCCCCAGCCTGGCAGGATACCTGCCTTCCTCCGAGGAAGCAGCCTCTGGTCGGACC
>NC_089785.1:13893980-13911480 GCF_040412425.1 Macrobrachium rosenbergii | reverse complement strand
ATTTTAACCCTCCTCCATAGGGCTTACACCCACTCGTCAAACTGGAAGAGTTTCCACGATGAGATATCCTTTTTAGTGAAATATTTCAATAATAATTGTTTTCCATCACGACTTTTTTCAGATCCCTAAATAAACTGCTACTACAGAAAATGACTCCGGCAACACCTGAATCGACTGTGCCGAAACTAAAGATGTATGCAAGTTTCCCTTTCGTGCATGATGATACTTTTAGGAGAAAATGCACAGCCATTATTCAAAAGAGTTTTCCAGCTTTAAACCTGAAAATCATCCCAAAAAATCCCTTTACAATAGGGTCTCTGTTCAGAGTCAAAGACCGGCTCAGTCCTCTGTTTTCGTCCAGCGTTGTTTACAAGTACACTTGCCCGGGATGTGATCACGGGATATACATATGTGGGATGCACGAGGAGGCTGTTGAAGGTCCGCATAGATTCCCACAGGGGCATAAGTCATAGAACAGGTAGCAGGTTATCTAATCCTGAGCAATCAAATATACGAAATCATTCAAAATTATGTAAAACTTATATTGACAGCAAGGATTTTTTCCATCCTAGGCCGAGTGCAGAACAACAACGACTTAACCATCCTAGAATCCATAATTATCAGGAAGACTGTGCCGTCGTTAAATACTCAATCGTCCTCAGTGAAATTGTTTATAGCCTAGTTTGGGCAACTGGTTTTCCTCACTCTGTTTGTACTTATTTATGTTAGTCTTGTTCTTTCTTTCATATAGGTAGGTTGTTTTAAGATTTTAGTGAACTCCTTTTACTCATTATTGACTTGTCTTGGAATGAGGTGTTTTGTTTTAAATATTTTTACTACATAAAGAGCTGTTGCCATTGCATTAATTTGTTATTGATGTTCGCAAATTATATTATATTTTATAGCCTTGAAAATGCGACTTGGAATTCGTCATGGAACGTCGGCATTGAAAATAAACTGTAGATGATGAGGATGCCTTTCCCTACTGCTTCCTTTTTGATGTATATATATATATATATATATATATATATATATATATATATATATATATATATATATATATATATATATATATATATATATATATATATATATATATATATATATATATTACTAAAGGACCTCATTCAAACTGCATGGTATCTATAGATACCATCCAGTTTGAATGAGGTCCTTTAGTAATTTAGTTAATGCACAGAACAATTGTGTATGTGATAAAGTTAATATATACGTATGTATACATATATGTGTGTGTTAGTGTGTGTATTAACAGATAGTTAGACACAGAGATAGATGCATAGATAGAAAGATATATATATATATATATATATATATATATATATATATATATATATATATATAATATATATATATATATATATATATATATATATATATATATATATATATATATATATATATATAAATACATATATATATATATATATATATATACATATATATATATATATATATATATATATACATATATGCATATATATAGTAGGGAGTACGGATAGGAAGAACAGTCAGCTCATCATTGATATATTTATTAATAGGTGCGCTTCAGGATCACCCATATCCCATCTTTTCTGGCTAAAAGATACAAAAACACTAATTAAAACTGACAACAGAGCTTACAAAATTAAAATGCTTTAAAGATTGAAAAATGACAATGACAAAACAAGAAATAGATTACCTTCAGTAGTAAAGTCCAGAGGATGAAAACTGAATAAGAGTAAACAAGGTTAGCAAGTAAACAAGAAAGGCCGGGGGTTACTATAGTACGACCGTTTTAGGAAGAGACTTTGCCCCTCTTAAACTGACCATTAACCTTCTGACTTCAAGCTCTCATTGTTTGCGCCTGTTATCAAGCACGTATACTATAATAGAAAGTTCTGAATGAAGTTTTGTTGTCCCACTTAAATTTTAGATAAAAAAAAAAAAATCAATATATGAAAATGATAGATGCAAGAAATTTGGAAACCTAGATGTGCTTTCATTTTCAGTTTTGTTTATTTGGATGCTGTACTGAGCAATGTTCTTGAGTTACGTCATCTACTATAGTTTTTATTACTGTTCCTTTGCTGTTATCGAAGTCATATAATTGTGATATAGTTTTGAGCTTTTGAATTGTTTTCTTTCGTGTATGCCTGATCCGTCTTTACCTCCTTGCTGTATCAAGGTTGAATTTTCACTGTGCACCTATAAAATAGCTCATAATAAATATTCTTTAAATATTGTTACACCCAGATATATATATATATATATATATATATATATATATATATATATATATATATATATATATATATATATATATATATATAGGGTGTAACAATATTTAAAGAATGTTTATTATGAGCTATTTTATAGCTGTACAGTGAAAATTCAATTCAACCTTGATACAGAGCAAGGAGGTAAAGACGGATTAATGCATGCACGAAAAGAAAACTCAATATCAAAAGCTCAAACTATATATATATATATATATATATATATATATATATATATATATATATATATATATTACACATTTATACAGTATTAGATTTACCTGTGCTTTTAAAGCACTGTCATATGATACTCATCACTGCTGTGGCATTTCTGTTATATGTAGATTTTTAAAGATATTTCTGCCACTTTCTGTCAAAAAAAAACAGATCTATATTTCAATTTATTTCAATTTCAGTGTTCAACAGGATATCACACAACAAGGGAAAGCAATAAATTTATTTACAATCGAAGTATGAGGAGACATTACTTATGAAGAATCCTCGTCAGAGGATGCTACATCGATAACAAAAGAATCTATATATTTATCAATGCAAACATCTCTTGAAGCGTCATCTCTTTTTATATCTTCGGCATGTCTCACATCATTAGCCCAGTTGTCAGAAGATATGGATTCAATTGCTTCTTTGACCAAAGGAAGCAGGTCTGATTTTTAAAATGATTCTTCTTTGCCACGTATGATTTCACCTGCGCCCATATCAGTTCTGTTGCATTATACTGGCAGTGATATGTAGGCAGCCTAACCACTATGTCCATGATCTCTTGCCAGTCTGTCAATCACGTAATCATTTTCTTTACATGAATGTCTTTGCAACTTTACTAATTTTTTATTAGCCAGTCTTTAACTTCATCCTTTTTGGCAGACATTGTCGGAGGTTTATTAATTCGAACTGAATGATAAGAAGCGTTATCCAACACTATGATGGCAGATGGCCCTATATTGGGAAGAAGCTGGGTTTTAAACCATTTTTCAAACACTGCAGAATTCATCTGAATTTCTAGATTGCGTATCCCTTGTCAGCTGGGTGCTTGATCATTGATAAAAATATTACCCAGAAATGTGGTTAATATTGCAACCAATATTGTGATTGTGTCTACTTACTCTCCAATGTTATTGATGTACAATTAGAAGGAATAAATCATAGGTAAAAATTTTTATTCTGTCACGTCTCTCTCTCTCTCTCTCTCTCTCTCTCTCTCTCTCTCTCTCTCTCTCTTCTCTCTTTTTTTTTTTTTTTTTGCCCAGCTAGTGGAATAGTAAGCGGAACCATAAAAATGATGAACATTCTTTATGATTAGTTTTCTGACGAATATACAAATAATTTTTAACTATAATACACAACTGTGATGTAGCTGTCCTTTACGGATTCAAACAGAATTAGAGAAAATGACAAAAAAAAAAAGAAGACTGTCATCCTCAATCAGTGCAGTGCTTATACCTCTGGCAACACTAAACCCCGATATATAGTACTTATCCTATGTTTATTTATTTGTGTTGTTACATTAATTGCATAATATCTATATCACGGATCGCTACTATCACAATATTATCATATAAATAAAACAGGTTAATTTGCAGCAAAACAACAAATACAAACGCTATTACAATGATTGTTTACGATTTCGTGCGTCTGGTAGCATGCTACGGGTGACTACCGTCTGAAAACCCTCCGGATTGTGGTAAGTGTGAGGTCTCATCTCGGCCGTAATCAAAGGGTTAAGAAGTCGGCCTCCAAAATGTCTCCGCCCAGAGGCCAGAACGGAATGCTACGAAAAATGGGCTGGTGATGGAAGTCTTTCTCTGCCACAGTTTTATATTGCGTCAAAACTTCAGTTGATTTTATATTGTAAAATTTAATATACAAACAGAAAACGAACAAGAAAGCTCATTTATTTTATTGTCTAATTAAACGAATAGAAAACAAATAACGGCGTAGGAATTTCTTTGGTTTTCCAAACTTTTTCTCTTTTCTTGAATACGACAAAGGACGAGACTTTCTCCGACGCGCGATTCAGTTTGATAGATGGATTGACTGAGAGAGAGAGAGAGAGAGAAGGGAGGGGGGGCCCTTCTCATTCTGGTACTGTTGCCTTCGTTCCTTAGGAATCCCAAAAGAACCTCTTGCGAAAGGAGAAGGAATCTCTCAATCAATTTCTCTGTTTCCTATTTGCTCTCTTTACAAATGAAGTGAAACAGCGAACTTTTAAGTTATGCCAGAGTGCGCTGAGTACCTCTCTCTCTCTCTCTCTCTCTCTCTCTCTCTCTCTCTCTCTCTCTCTATCTCTGAATTTAGACGAATTATGAGAAGTTGGAAATTAAAATGGAAAAGTTCGAGACATCCTGCTCCAGACACTTGTTAGGTTATAAAGTCTCTCTCTCTCTTTTTTTCTCTCTCTCCTTCTCTCTTAAAGCTACTTTGGGAATGTCAGGTACAATCAATTTAGGTGAGATGATGGCTTAGCTAGGTGCTATAAGGTTAGGTTATGATGAGTATCATACATTATAGTTTATTTCTGTATAATTTTGGGTTAGGCACAACATTTAAGTCTGGTCAAATGTGGTTAGACTGGGTGCAGTATGGTGAGGTTATGTTGACACTAGTTACCGTAACTTGTGACAAACGTTAAGATTATTCTACTGTTCATTTCAGGGCCGTGTCTAATAGATTTTCGTCGATAAAATCTTACCAAAGCATCGGTTATGGATCGTATTTTGGAAATAGCTATTTGAAGCCACAGCCTAATTGGCAGAAATATGCAGTGATGTCTAATGTTGATAATTGTAACTTATCAGCGTAAATCAAAGAAATTTAAAAAAGCTTAGCTAAATCTAGCAGTCTCGTAGATAGAGGCTAGTGAAATGTCATTACTGAAGGTCCTCCCACTCACTGATACTGTAGTATGACGTACTTTACTAGACACTCCGCCCATATACTTAATGAATGAAGACTGAGTTGGTTTCTGTTGCAGGTTCCAAAATACGTTATTAATGCATAAGTAATTTCGTGCTCATTGTGTGTTCTTGTTAATAACCCTTTATTTTTGGATTGCGTGTCCCTCACTGGTTATTGATTTCTGTCGTATTTGGTGGGTAAAGTGTTCGTCGTTCGTTTTGGCCAGATTTTGAATGTAGAATGAATATTTTCTACTGGGGAAAAAGTGTTTAGACAACGGATAGTGCATATATATATTTTTTTTCATGATTGTTATAAGTCTGAATTTTTACATTTTTTGTTGCTTTCAAAAACAAGCATTATTATTATTATTATTATTATTATTACTATTATTATTATTATTATTATTATTATTATTATTATTATTATTATTATTATTATTATTATTATTATTATTATTATTATTATTTGTTGGTGATAAGGAGGGTCAAAATTTTGTGGTGTCTTCGGAAAGAGTTGGTTTCATTATTATTCGAAACATGGAAATTTTCTGTAAAAACTTTTATAAACTTTTAGCTGATGGTTCCTTCGTTGCATTTGGGGAAGGGTTACAGCCTTTCCTTCTATTAACTGGTTTCCTCGGATTTTAAATGAAAGACAGTAGCTTTAGGCTAAGCGCCATCCAATGGAGATTTTTTTATGGATGGGAATTTAAAAATCTTATGGGATTATCCGTTTTTTTCGTTTAATTGTATTTTTGGTTTCCTTTAAAAAGAAATCTGTGTCAAGCTTCGCTAATAATCTGTTACCATCCTAGAGGAACTTTGATAAGCTTCTATAAATTACCGTAAAATAGTTTTCAGTACTTCAACACAGCAACCTTACATGCTTTCTTGGGCTAAATCTATTTGCGTAGCAGTCAGGATAAAAATGACGAGGAAACCGATTTGCTGGTTCAACCTCCCAGGCCAATTCAGTTTCAGTATAGTTGAGGTAATAACTATATATTGCTGTTAGTGATAATATTCAGTGTAATATATAATATCCAGCTTACAGAGGATTAATTAGAAGTGTCGATAGGTGTTAATGAAATCTTTAATTTTAAGGGATGAATAATACAGTTCTGAAAGACGTAATTGGATAATCAAGATGAAAACAACGAATTCGATGCTGTGTGGTGAGGGTCAGGTGATGTAGCCTGCTTCTGGGACGAACAGGTGAACACTGCAAAGCAACGGGTGGGCAGGTGCCCTGGGCTGCAGTGGCAGGTACCCAGGTGGGTTACCTGATGTCACTCACAATCTTTTTTCAAAGAAAATTGATAACTGTTACCTTGAATGACTTGTCAGAGGAAAACGGCTGTTTCTAAGTGGCCAACAAAAATACCAAGGTTTTAAATACCCCTTAACGAATAAAATACGCCAAAAGACAAGAGAAGCAATCATGAAGTATAAAACGCCACAGCTATAAAGGCACAGGTGAAGAACATTCGCCATTAATGGAAGGAGAAGTCACCTGTGCCCCTTTCACCTGCCATCATCTGTTTCCCTTCACCTAACCTGGATGCCTGAGGATGCGTCCACACTAAAAGCAAATCATGTCATAGTCATGTCGGCAACTTATCTCGTACTTATTGCAAACTGGTCGTAAACTAGTTAACAACATATTACAAATAGGTCGGAAACTTGTCAACTACATATTACAAACAGGTCGATAACTAGTCAGCAACCATAAGTTAAGAACAGGTATCTGGCAAGTGGTGGATAATCAGAACACTGGTTCAGTACTAATAAATCGTCGACTTGTGTTCTGCTGTTTGTGATCTGTAAGCGATAAGTTGCCATCATGTGTTTATAACATTTTTTTTTTTTTACTGCAGTTTGCTTGTATCCTTAGTATAGACTGGAGAGAGAGTCCTCCTCCCTCTGTGAAAGCCTTGGCCTGACTCAACTTTACCTAGTAGAGAATGTTGTAGCCTGATGGATTTTGGAGGGTGAGGGGGAGAGTGTGATTCATATGCCCCCCCTCCCACCACCTCCCCTTCCACCCACCTTTAAGAGCTCGAAGGCTGAGAGTCCGTGAGATATTTTGGAAAATTCTAAAACAATTTGGAAAAGAAAATATCATTGTGCAAATGACGCATTCATATCTAATTATCGTCCAAGTTAAGGAAAAAGTGCCAAAAATGGGTAGATCCAGAAATTTATAAAACAAAATTAGCGTCACTTTTAACCACGAATTTTACTGACTCAGGAATCTCCATTTCTTTTGTTTTTCAAAGAGATTTGAGTAGAAAGGACAAATAAAGCTTGGTGAGACCTCGATGTGAAAAATTATCAAAATTCTAAAGGGCGCATTGAGATATGGCAATGCTATTTTATCCCTTTACAAAATAGAAAAAGACATTTGTAATTCGACTGTTTTTGTATGTCTGTAAGGCAGACACGATGAAGACGAGAGACATGGCTGGAAGGGAGACAGAAGGACGCCATCCTTCATTGTGGCAACAATCTTGTTGCTTCGAAAGTGGCCGTTTGAAGACTCGTTTTGTGATGGATGCCTTCATTTCGAGGACTCTGCTCCCCCCACGCTCTGCTCCTTCTGCTCCCCTTTTTCTGTCATGTGCGACTGACTTTCGGTTACGTGCCCGGGACTGTTGCTGTTTTTTACCGGATACATTAGCTGTCTGTCTGTCTATATGACTGTCTGCCTGTAAGTAGCATGAACTCCTTCATCAGTATTTTCAACAAGGATATTTAGCCAAAAATCTCTCTCTCTCTCTCTCTCTCTCTCTCTCTCTCTCTCTCTCTCTCTCTCTCTCTCTCTCTCTCTCCTAAGATTTCCTTTGATATACTTGTGTACGTGATTTATAACGACACAATAATCAGCAAGCATTGCCTCAGATTGAATGATAAAAAGTGGACAGTACTCTCATTGCAGCTCAGAAGGATGTTCTTGAGCACTCTCGTTCTTTTGTTACTGTTGTTGGTGAAAACCCAAAACATCTCAACAACCGAATCGAAATGAAGACACTCAGTCAATGGCTGTAACCTCGAGGTATAGGTCCGTTGAAACACACAACCTCCGTAGCCGATTCTCACTGCACCCACCGTTCTTAGGATTCAGTATGTTCAGCAAAATGTCACTGTGTTCACACGATGCGTCGTGCAGGATACGGTCTTTTACATGCAGCTGTTGCTGTGACAGGGCGCCGAAATGATTCCTAGGATACTTAATGTTTGAAAGAAATGTTTGGAAACATTAGTCGAAAATTATATTCTTCTCTCTCTCTCTCTCTCTCTCTCTCTCTCTCTCTCTCTCTCTCTCTCTCTCTCTCTCTCTTGTCTGTGAGTTCCCGGTTGCAAATTTACGATTAAAGTTTTGTGGTGCAAACAGTCCGCAAATTCGGCCCTAAAATATACCCATGAGAATATGACAAGGGAGAAATATCCTTTTCGAAGGTTTGCTGTTGGGAACACGTTGGTAGTAGGTGTATCAAAGATTTGGGTTAAGTAGTGAGGCCCGGAGACGTGCTAAGATGAATTGAGAAACTCACGACCGAGAGAGAACGAGAGTTTGTCTCACTGCTGGGTGAAGACTGAGAAACCATACATGCGCTGAGTGATGCATTTTGTTCATGTTTGCTAGGTCAGTGAATTCCCCATGTCCTACCACCCTCCAGTCCATCCATTTTCAAGCAGGAATGCTTGCCCCAAGAAAGGGCCATGTGACTAGCAACCTCACCCATAGAGACCTGTTGAGATGCCAGAAGGTTGTATCACTGTTGTGCCACCAGCTCCTAAGGAAAAGGCATAATTTGAGAACCCCTTGTGCAGAAAAACTTCCACGAAATCAGTCAACCTCAACACTTACTCTTCTGTCTTGTACGCATGCAATTGCTTCCAGGATGTTGAGGCCTCTTCTTTCCAAGGCTGCTTTAAACACTAAATCATCCTCGCCTTCCGCCTTCTGACAATTCTGAATTGTATACTTTGTTCACTAACTTATCGTTCTCCCTTCCTTCCGGTTGAACGGCCCATCTTAAAACAATTCAGTTACCTCGTGATGTCTGTACATTGTTCAGCATGTGAATTGTATCTCTCTCAGAAGCTTCCTCAGTCTTACACTGACTCTCTCCTCTGTTGCTTCGCCTCTGCCTCTCTTCCGTCTTCAGTATTCAAAAGATTCGTTAACTGCTTTCTTTTTAGAAAGCATTTCTACATTTGCATCTTTTGTTGTGAAAGCCATTTCTCTTTCCTTCGCACCTTCTTGAGTTTCTAATTCATCCTGCTGTATTCTGACACGCACACACACACGCACACGGTCCTCAAGTTGTGTGAATCCGTTCGTATCCAAGACTGATAATAATTCCGGGCACACAACATTACCGAAATTTCTGAGCTGGAGAACAGTTTTCTGTCGTTGCGTGGTTGGTGATACTTCGTATTTGCTAATCCTATGCATCTCCATGCATGTTCAAACTACTTGAGGTTGAACATAATGAACTATTTGAAATACCAACCTGCATTAAACGTATAATTTGAGGATATTCCGACATTCGATATCAGGCAGTTGATTCAGGTTCAACATCATGTTCGAAATCGGATGAACACGCATAGGAAATTCGATGCTTTGACCGGAAGGAGAAGTAGGCTAAGGTTCTTAGAAGAGTCCACTTTGCAGTTGACCTGAACATATTTACGGCTAATTCAGTTCAAGGAAAATGTTTACGGCAAATGTATAGAGAATTTGTCTCAGTGAATTGCTTGTGTAAACAGTTGTGGAGCATTTCTCTCTGAAATTCGATAATGTGCTTTTCAAATGCCATTCCACGACGAGTTTAGAGAAACGAATTTGTTAGGAATCAATAAGTTAATTGCTTTTTAACCATAAAAGCTCGCTCTCTCTCTCTATCTCTCTCTCTCTCTCTCTCTCTCTCTCTCTCTCTCTGAATCTTTTTACAAATAATCATCCTCTCAATATTCAAACCCTACCAAGCTTTCAGCATACGGGAATTCAGACATTTTATGCGTAAATTTCATTCCACCATAATAACATCCCTATACATAATATAAAGAAATTTCCAGGGTAAACAAAAGCAACGTTTTTTGAAGTGAACCTTGTTTGCGTTACAAATAGGTAGCAATATGCTCTAGCTCTTTCCATTCCCTTATATTAAAGGCTGTAATAACATTGAACATACCTAATCAAACGGCATACTGTTTACGACATTCCTGCTGAAGGGGAAATATGAATAAGAGGAATAGAGGCTAAACACAGTCCACAGGCGCACGCAAACTCTCATCTTCAGATGCCAGTGTAGACTTTGTGTGTGTTTCTTTGCTGATAAAGTCTAGAGCTCTCGTGTTTATCTCAGAAGAAAAGTTATTCTTGATATAACCTTATTATTAGCTAGTGGTAGATGAGGTAGCCTATAAAAACAAGAAAGCAAATAACAAGATTTTGTGTATAAATACTTTTCTCTACAGTACGTTGAATTATTATTTTTTCAGTATTAGCTCATGAATACTTGGCAGATATTTGTTCTCAGATTATAAAAGAATCAACACTTTCTTGGACCCTGAGCTTTTGGTGATATAGTTAACGTTTCTTTACGAGTTCTGTAAAAGGGTGTATTATATGTAAATAAATAAAAAAATTCTTACAAGAAGAAGAGCGGGTCCCTCATAGTTAGTAGGGTCTAGTTATGATGAATTTGTTACGCTGGTCAGCTTACCAGTATTATTTGTGGGGTTAACCTAAAAGTGGGAAAGATGTGAAAAGTGAAAGGAGGTGGAAGAAAAGAGGAAAGAGAGAGAGGGTTTAGTAGAGAGAGACTTTTTGTTTTTGTTTAGTTGCATAGTAGAACTGATTCAGTTTATAACAAACTGAAAAGAAAATTAGAGAAGAAAAAGGGGGAAAGGGGAGTGGAGTAGGACAAATTATAATTATGCGATTCGGAAATGAAACGAATTCTAAGATACAATGACTAGAAGGGATTCTGAGGCAAAATTTGGTTAACATTTCCAAACGTGGCTTCGCACGAGCTAACTGAAGGCTTGTATTGTGTTGAGGTAATGCGGCGCTGATAGAAGGTAAACTTTTAAAACGGTGATAAAAATTCAAGGAAACTGATATGCATGCAGGGGCTTCGCTTACCAAGTGACATAAATTTTCCCGCTTCCAAACAGTTTCCGCGGCAAGAAAAGACGTCTGTGGAATGTTCGGCTGTGGAATTCGGAAGAAAGGCATCAGATAGGAACAGCTAAGATGGTGTTATATGTCTCATGTGCCTCTGAGTAAAAGAATATAGGCAGACTCTTCTATATCTATTTCGCTCGCCTTGGACGAGAAACTCCATTTATGAGAGTAGGTTCGGATTCCAGTCGGGACAAACAAAAGTTTCCAACCAGTAGAGAGAAGGGATATACTCCTATCTGAATGTACAGATAGAGCACACAAGGAATGTAAGAGCTAAGGAGCGCTGAATGACCTTATAGATCCCAGCGATTGGCCTTTAGCCTAAACTCTATATTCTGTTCCATTTCGTAAGGGCTAAGGAGACGAAACATGTCTATCAAACAAGAGGAAGGAGTGTGAAATTGTTTTGAGTATGAAAGTCTAGTCGATAACAAATGTCTTGATAGTTGAAGAGCAGTGTAGTCTCACTCCTGAAATTGTGCCACACGCTGACAATCATCATATTTTGGACTTAACAACATAAACACAAGAATTTCATAAAAAGAGCTATTTTCTGTGGTTAAGGTATATTCAGCATTGTGATCTCTAAAACTAGTTGAAAAATTTATTCTTGATCTATTTGTGTCTTGTTCTCCAGCATCAATATAATTATATTGTGTAATTCTATTGTAAACTCAGTAATAGATCAAGAGTCATATTATGGTTGATCTAGACTATAAAGTGGATCCGAAGAGGAACAAAAGATAGTGCTACAGGAACCCCGGACTTACTGTCATCTCGATGGAACTGGGCAGATTCATTTCTTTTCACAACTTTACGATTCTGTTTTACATTTTTCATTCCCCATTAATACTCTGGCACAGTTTCGCGACTAAGACTACACTGTTCTTAATCTATCAGGACTCCTTTTATTTGTTTGACTTTCTCAGTCAACACACTTCCGTTCTGCTCCTCTGTTTTACTAGACACTGTGTCTGAAGCTACCTAGTTCCAGGGCTTGATTATCTAAATAACGTTCCATTATTCATTTCCCAGTATAATCCTCCAAAAATTATTTCTGCATCTTAATAATCTATTTCTAAGGAAAACTGAATTTTAAGGAAGTATTAACAATTTCTTGCATTGGTTTTGATACTAATCTATTTTGAATCACAATATAACCCGTAAGATCAGTTTTGTATACCAAAAGTAAATAAGAAAAGTAGTTGTTCATGTCAACAGGGTGTAGGGTTAAAGGATATGTTGATTTTAAGCTACAGCCCAAATCACAAAATGTTCGTCAGATGTACCACTGCACAGGGAAGTGTTTATCAAGGAAACGCAATTGTTCATTACTAGACGTGAAAAGAATGAAAATATGCTTTAATACAAACACATGCTTGTGGTACAGGCACTCAAAATGTTTTATACTTAAAACTTCTCGGACAACAGCTTATAATAGTGACATCTGGCACTATTCGGCAACTCCGTCGTGAGCGCATGAAACAACCACAGACACGACTGTGCGTCGGAGAATTACCTCCCGTTTCCCTTAAACCGGCTTTTAGTTCTCTGTAAAAGAAAACGTTTGTGACTGCTTTGTCTGTCCGTCCGCACTTTTTCTGTCCGCCCTCAGATTTGAGGCTAGAGGGCTGCAAATTGGTATGTTGATCATCCACCTCAATCCTCAAACATAGCAAATTGCAGCCCTCAGCCTCAGCAGCTTTTATTTTATTCAAGGTTGACATTAACCATGATCGTGCGTCTGGCAACGCTATAGGATGGCCGTGGTTGAAAGTTTCATGGGCCATGGCATACAGCATTATACCGAGACCACCAAAAGATAGATCTATTTTCTGTGGCCTTGATTATGTGCTATACAGAAAACTCAGGTTGTGCCGAAGAAACTTCGCCGTATTTTGTACTTGTTATTTCTCTCTATCATTATTATAATTCCTTTATTTAATCATTTATTTCTCTCTCTCTCTCTCTCTCTCTCTCTCTCTCTCTCTCTCTCTCTCTCTCTCTCTCTCTCTCTCTGCCACTAAGTACTTTTCCATTGGGTTATTTATGCATGAAGAAGTCTCTGAATTTACTCCCACAAGGATTGAATGGATGACTAATTATAGTTTTTTTATTTGACTCTTTTACCCTACCATCAGGAGCGAAATATTTCAAAATGTTTCATTATTTTTCGCAATACGGAACTCTCATTCACCATTCTTTTCTATATTGTTAACCGTATGATTAATAACCAAAATCGAATAAGAAAAGCACATTGCCTTGTGTATATCAAAAGAATAAATTATTGTTAGGTGAACGAAAATTTCTTTTTTGGAATATGTTGCAAAACATTTTTGAGTGACTGTACAAGTAGACTAATTTTTCCTCCTTTGACGTACACCAAATTTTCCTCATTATAAGACATTCAGTAGCTAATGGAGTGACTGTAATGGAATATGAGAGAGAGAGAGAGAGAGAGAGAGAGAGAGAGAGAGAGAGAGAGAGAGAGAAGAAAAATGCGCGGGGGTGGGGGCGACTACAGGTGTGGTTATAACGTAAAAAGGCGGTCTTCTTAAAGGGAAGACGTCCTCACGTAGAACCAAGAGCAGAGAAACAATTTTGTGCCAAAAACCGAAGTAAGTAAAAAGCTAATAAATACTGGGTTAAGATGTTAACATTAAAAACAGGAATTTGGAAATGGCTGTATTAAACTATGTATATACTCATATCCTCCTGGAACTTACTGCTACAGTTATTGCTGCTCCCTGCAACGATAATCAGTTATTGCAGCAGCTGCGGTAATAGCTGTCGCATATGGTGCTGTAAAGTCTGTTGTAGCCATACCCTGCACTCTTTTGGCACTGACAGTATCACCTCTCTCAGTGACAATATTGGAAAGTCTCTGCTGGATAAAGAGTCCCAAAGGTTCACATCAGGCCTCCTAATTCCTTCAGCATTTATACCTTTTCCTTTTGTGAATGTGGCAGTGTTATTAAATTACAGAATACAGAATGGTGTTACTGCCTTAACATCAGAATAACCTTCCAGTTGACTTTTACTTTGCTGCTCAATTTTCCATTTCTTTAATTACGGGATTATTTCAAGCATCAACGGTTGTCTTTTCTTGACAACCTTTCCTCACGCAGTGTAACGTTAGCTGTTGAATTAAGTGTTCCCAAAAACTCTTTCTATCACTGACAAGGGTTGCTTATGCATTCAAGACTAACCTCATCCATTTCCCGGAGTTGCTTGAGAAGTTTTCCCTCATCCCGACAACTGTAATCTCATGTATCCCACCTCAGTGCCCTCCGTCATTTCAGAGGGTTGCACTGGATCCTTCCCTTCATATCTAAATTTGACGTCGGTTACATCTTGACATTCGCACTTTTCTCCAAGAGGCGTTGCGTCTCGTGTGTGGATTCTGGCGGAGCGAAAGAGCGAATTGTTTACAAACTTCCTCTCTCGCGCCGATCTCAGACACTTGGACGCCCTTCGTTATTGGGAACACCGAGAAGTTTTCTGTTTTAATCACATATTATTAACAGTTATTCACGGTTTTCATTATATTTAATTTCTATTATTAAAAGATAACGATTTGCCGTTTGTACAAATGGAAAATAGGGATTAGATGAAGAATATTAAGCTACCATTAACGCAGGCACAAATACAGTTATATTGAGCTAAAAATCAGGGAAACTTAACAACAACAGGGAAAAAACACCACAACAGCAAAAAACAACAGAAAAAAAAGATCCACAAACCTTCTTTGATTTATACTGATGATTAGTATGCTCCTGATGGTTGGCTTTGGAGGGAGAAACGTCTCCCCCATTGCCAGAAAGGCCACGATATCATCAATTTCGTGAAGGGTGTCCTGATTAAATCACCGGACCATCCGCAGCTCTCTTCTTGTGCCTGTAATCAGCGAGTTCCCTAATCATTTATATATCCATTTCATTTTCCACGCTGTGAAGGCGATAGCGTGTTTAATGTGGGCTGAAACTCGGATTTGATTTGTGGTGGCGATGATGCAATGTGAATTAAGACCTTATACGCGTGCGTTGTTGTCGTGTGATTATTAGCAAGCTTCGTCATGCCAGAAATTGTAATGATTATCACGTTTGAGGATCTGATGTTGGGTGTAAATACCTTTCATGATGAGTAAGTGAGAATTCCGCACGTAAAGCCTCTGAGCTATTTTGAGTGTAGATGCCACATCAGTGTTCATGAATCAGTAATAGATTAATTACCCTGATAATTACGACAAAAAGCGACCTGTGTCATCCGAGGCAGGCTTCACATTTTACAATCTGGCTTATCAGTAAGGAATTGTTTCAGATATAAATTTGATATTCTGAGCAGCTCGGCGGAGGGCGAGCGACAGTGGACAAACCGTGTCACGTCCATTTTTACTTTTGAATTAAAAATTTCCACGTTGCATGTTCTGCCATTTGAAAGGTCTCGAGGCCTTCAAGTGACATACAGTCCGAAGGTTATAGGTAATAGGAACCGACATGTAACCTATTTGAAATTGTAATGACAAATATTTAGTTTTGCTTACGATGATTTTTCCGGGGCTTAGACCCGACACTTCTCCATTAAACATTGGCTTCCTCGGGATGATAGATCCCGGTTACTCCCAGGATTGAAGATGAGGCTCAAGGCTGAAGCTAAAGGGTTTTCATCTGATTTGCATTTTACTCTCTCTCTCTCTCTCTCTCTCTCTCTCTCTCTCTCTCTCTCTCTCTCTCTCTGTTATTTAAAATTCTGGCAGTGAAGTCGACTTCCTGTCAACGCTGGTGTCGTTTCTCGGTTGTGTTTTGCCAGACGTTATGAAAGAGCTTATGAAAAATGTGCAAAATCATTTTACTCCTTTTATGTTGATTAATTAGTTTCTGATACGTAAGATTTCTCTGGATGTAATTATTCTCTTCTCACCTCCAAAAGGAAACAAGACAACAGTCAGGGTGGCATGTATCCTTTAAATCGTGAATAATGCCTTGATTCATACACTACTTCTCATGCATTGTAATCAATAACAGAAGCCTGATCATTTGCGCTTTATGGGTCTCCTATTTTCATTCCTCCCAGGCTTTTGTTGTTATTGAAACTTCCACAAGCCTTTCTTCTTCTTTTCTTAACCTACTATTCTTATTTAAGTCTATTTCACTCACCCATTAGCGGTTCTTGCGTCACATATACTACATACAGTTAACTGATTCTGTTTTTGCCCTTTTTGTGTAATTTATATTTCACTATCATACTACACACTCGTTCAAAAAGTCTTAATAGCCGCTCTAGTACATATACAGAGGCGTACACGCTGGAAAACGTCTTTTTTCTTTAAGTGAACATCGCGGCTTACCTCAGGTACATTTGTTACCATTGGGATAGATGAAAACTTTGAGGATCTTTTGTGCATTTGCCGTAAAGCTAGGTCATGGTTTCATTATCGTGATACGCAATTGTGAATGCTTCCCTCTCCTTGACAAAATTGTACATTGAAGAAGCCCAGTCCCTTGGCTTTGCTAGGCGACAAAACCACCTATGTTGGAAAATTCCTGAGCGCTAAAGATTAAAGAAAGTTTACACGAACAGGGGACTCATCTCTCGACGTACTCGGAAATCCGACAGTAAAATACTAGACTCCATTTGGCCACTTTTAACAGGTGACTGAAATCTGTGTAACAAAATTGGGTTTGTTGAACACTAGAAATTCAGTGACCACACCACTGCTTATTATGAGGTCTTTCAAAAAGTAAAAAGTCTCCCATGGAACGGCTTTAACATTGCCTCGTAAGAAAGCAATATAGGCACTTAAAAGACGATTGGGTTCACTTTATATGACCACCCAAAGCATTTCTAATCCCTGGCATGGAGAAACACAGGAGCGATATGTGAAATCTTTGAAGTTCAGTAGGAAACATTCAATTCTTTATTCTCTGCACAAAAGATATTTTAGTGGTGCGTCCACATTTCTGTGAAGACGTCTTCGGTCTCATACAACACTAGGCGTCATGTAACAGAATCGTACAGAGACACAACCAGATATGTAGAGTAGAAGCTTTGCATTAAGGATTAACATTATGCACAGTACATTGTGATGACAATATTTCTCTTGCATATAA
>NC_089785.1:13868980-13891480 GCF_040412425.1 Macrobrachium rosenbergii | reverse complement strand
CATAATGTACAAAAACCCGTTTAATCAATGGAATGTCTTACTGTGGAATCAGCAAAATCCGGAAGAAAGGAAGTTTTGTGTATTTACAGCACCGCAAAGCAACGTGATTCTTTTGAATAAGTAACACGCCTTTTCAACACATAGTAAATACTTTATGGCTATTAAAGACAGGGAAGCCTTTTAATATAACCTGGGAAGAAAAAGAAGTACGATTTTATGAATGCTAATAGAGCTTCATTGATAATCTGATGATGCTCATATGATGGGGAAGGTACATCTACAAAAATGCAAAATAAAAATAAAAAAATCTTGAATCTGACTTTTTTTTTCCCTTGAATAGTGACATAATTTATGGAATAAATTTTTTTAGTCACTTGCAGTTGAGACAAAAAACGCTTTGATGCCTTAATCACACGCATTCTTATAATTCCAGAGTGAATAAAATGGTAAAAGCATTAATAATCTTTTATGCTTTGCGGGAATTAATATCTTGTCCTGGAAATGGAGAGAGAGAATTTTTTGAGAGGAAAATTTTAAACCTTCGAAATGACGAAGAGTAAGAAAGAGCGGTTGCAAATGTTTCCTCTCCGTCTCCTCATCATCCTCTCTGGGATCCAGCCTTTGTTGCTTTGTCAGATTCTCCTTTTAATTCCACTCTCCCGTCATTTTTGCATCATCTCCCCTTCTCTTGTCTTTTATTATATTAATTCCTCCTTCCTCACATCTTATTAAATTATTTATAATTAGGGGGCGAGATCTGAAGCAGTATTACAAAACGGGGAATCTGTGGAGCGCTCAAAAAAAAAAAAAAAAAAAAAAAAATCAAGAAAATATCTTTTCATAAAACGACCTTCAGACGAAGTGAAATCAATGACCAATGGGTGTTGGGGACGATAATAATACACAGTATTATCCACCCACTTAAATGACTAAATTTAACTGTTGCATTTTCTTATCGCAATACCACTGGGAAAACTTTGATAAGAAACAGCCCTATATACGACAGCGGGGTAGTGCACAAAATTCCTTGTGGTTGCATTAAATTTTTTATTGGAAAATCAGCAATGCTGTTGGGAAACGGATTGCACAGCATAAGTATAGTGTCGCTACTGATCAGAGAAACAGTGCCATTAGTAAACATGTTAGAGAATGTTTTTATCTAATTCAGTGGTCTAAAGTGTAGAGACGGAAAGGTAGCATCTAACATCAGAGCAAGAAAGGCATAATTTTATGGTCATATGTGTTTTGTCACACCTGGAAAATAGTTAACAACTCTTTGCACGATATCAGGAGAATTCTCCATTACATGTGGTTCGAAAGCTTGAAGCGATTTACATTTACAGATGGTTTTGGTTTTACAAATGATACGTTGAAAGTTCCTGAAAATACAAGAAAATCACTGCTTCAACCACCTGTCTTTGATTTGTGTTTTCTTGGGAAAAGCGATGGTCTGCGGTAGGTCAAGGTTGTGTTTTGGACAGCGGATGCCTGGAGGGCCCCAGCAGGGGCCCTACAGTGCTCCCCTTCAAAAAGTCTCGTGGAGATGTACCATTCTCTGGGATGTATGCCGTTTTAAGCCTGTCTGTCGAGACCCAGGTGGTTCTCCCAACCACTGACATCTGGTAGCACTTGTCTCTATGCTGCAGGATTCGATGAGGTCCAAAGTACATAGGGGACGGGGTGGGGGGTTGGGGTGGGCGCGGCCGGTGTGTGTGAACTCTGATAAACGCGAATTTTGTTCGGCAGATTTCTTCGAACATGTAGACTTTTCTGGCTGCATGGTAGGTTCTTTTTTCTGACATGATTTGTTTTAATACTCTGCGGACATCGGATGGGGTGGTTGGCTGAGTTGGGTTTTGGAAGAAGTCTGCTAGAGACTGTCTGTAGAGTGCTTCCACTGGCAACACATTGAATGCAGCGTGTGGGGCTTTTCTCAGTCCTAATAAAATCCAGGGTAACTCTTTTCTCCACCTCCCATCTTGACATTTGACGGTGAGTGCTACTTTCAGGGAGCTGTGGAACTGCTCTATAATACCAATTGCTTCTGGGTTGTATGCTGCCGTGCGTTTTATTTTTGCCCAAAGCTTGGGGCTGGGGAGCTCCATAGGGCAGACGTGAAGTTAGCCCTCTATCACTGATCCTACACTATCAAGGAATTTCCTAGCTCTGAGGGTAGGGGGCATGTTGAAGGACAACCTCAGTTGTGCTTTAAATATCTCGTATTTGACAGGGGTCTGTTGTTCAGTTTAGCAGCATTTTACATTTACAGTTGGTTTTGGTTTTATAAATGATACATTGAAAGCTCCTGAAAATACATGAAAATCACTGCTTCAGCCATCCGTTATTCATTTGTGTTTTCTGGGGAAAAGCGATGTCTGCGGAAGGTCAAGCTTGTTGTTTTGGACAGCTGATGCTTGGATGGCCCCAGTGGTTTCTTACAAAAGCAAGAATTTTATGTAGAAACTATTATTTTTTCCTGAGAAATATGATAAAAACAGCAATATTTGTTGTAGGCGATCGCCTTTGTGGCCTGACTTCTTTGGTACTAACCTTTTTATACTTTCTCACTTCTGCTCTTAATTTTTCTTAAAAATTCTGGATAAGAACACAGTCATGGTGTGGTTTCCATTTATTTCACTTGCTACGGTTCTGTTTCACCTGTATTCAGGCTTTTCAAGCAGAACTGGTGTACATAAACATCCACTGTTCTATTTATATCTCCAAGAGGACGGTAGTTTGGTATTGGTGAGGGAGTAGCTATTGCTTTTATTTACAATGGTTAATATACTAGTGGTTGGTTAATTATTTTCATTATTTTTGCATAATATGTTATTACATGGTTAACAACATTATTGTATTAGTTTTACATTCTATTTCTGCTTCTTATATTACTAATAAAATTATTAATTTCTTCGTTTGTGGTGGTTGGGCAGGGTTTGTTTTGGTGATGACCTTGACCCTGTCTCCTGTCCGTGGGGCGGAAAGATGGTAGAGGCCTAATCTCCTTCCATCTGGATGTTAAGGGTTGGCATGCATGTTATACACACAGCTTCTGCTATTGTCAAGTTCCAATATGTATGGCATTTTTATTTTATTCTGGTGTTGTCTATCAGCTCTTGTAATGATGATTGCTTGTCTGTGTAGTGTTGAAAGATGGCTGCTGTGTTTCTGTGCACAATTAATCTTCGTCTAAGTGTAGTTGCTGTCCTGTCTATGTGGTTTTCACTGGAAGGTCTGCATTCCATCTGGGGGCAAATAAATTCATAAACCACACTGGTAGTCATCTCCTTTTGTGTGGGTCCACAGGTGCTATTTTTCATTACAAGGGATGCTAGTTCGCTGGGCTTACAATACATGTTTATGTCGGTGTAGGGGACTTGTGGCTTGACTCCCTTAGTAATTTGTTTGATGATGTTCCTGTTGTTATATTCTGTTGTGACCTGCAACATTCGCTACGACCTTGCAGCGGGCTGTGATCACATTCCCTTACAGGTGTCATTCAGTAGCCCATCCCTCCCTACCGTGAACCCCTAACTGGTCGGCCACCTGCTGTTAATTGGGATTTAAAAAAAACAACAGAAAACCCGATCTTTTAGTGAAACCACGGAAACCAGGCTGCGGTCAATAGTTCAACCGGCAGACGCCTTACTGTGCACTAACCCAAAGTGTAGAAATGACCATCACAGGAGAGATCTGATAGAATTCTATTCGAATATAATTTCCGCTATGCTTGCCTCCGGCAGGGATACCTTTAGATCTCGTCGAGGCAACTCTTGTAATGTACTTGGATGGAATGACTTGGTTAAGGATCTATATACACATTCACGAGAAATATTTTTACTGTGGAGGCAAAATGGTAACCCGAGGGAAGGACACTTTGCACTGCTAATGAGGCAGGCAAGAGCGCAGATCAGACTTGCTCTTAAGCACTGCAGACTGAATGAAAAGCAACTAAGAGCTGATGCAGTGTCTAGAAAATTAGAATCTGGTGGTTACCCTCATCTTTGGAAAGACATTCAATCCTTAGATCCCAAAACTAAAAAGCTATCACAGAGAGTAGGAGATGCCGTCGGTGACGAGGCTATCACAAGAATGTGGGGCGATCACTTCAGCACTATCCTGAATTGCATAAACGATCAAGACTCCTGAAGGGATGTAGATAACCTCCTTACTGCTAACATTCAGTTTCATTCGCCGATCGTATAACGCCAGGTAACATCAGCAGTGCCATAAACAACCTAGCTAATAATAAATCGCCCGGCTGCGATAGTCTGCCTGCTGCTTTCAAATTCTGCCATCCTATATTTACATTTTGTTAGCTGCTCTACTCAGTGCGTGCATAAATCACCAGTTTCTCCCAGACTACCTACTCTTAGGTCACTTAATACCATCAATAAAAAAAACAAGCTAAAGGATGCAGCTGACCCTGGCAATTTTTTTGTGTGATAATGCATTAGCTGAAATAATAAAAATTGTTTATCCCTAAATCATTCAGGTCATCTCTCAATGTTTGAAATATAAGTGACTTAAAATAGACGTTTGTTGTATATAATATATTTTTTGTACAAAACATACATGATCTCCTAAATGTTCAGAAGAATTTTATTAATTCAAAATAGGTCTCATACAAGCTGCTGTTACAAAACATTGTAGATAAAAATGTAGATTAGTATAACAATCCATCCTGAATAAGAACAAAATAAAACACACTAATAAATTCTTTGACTTCTGATCTGACCTTGACACGGAAACGCAAATTGATAATCACTGGGTGTGAGGATTCCCTCTTGATTGGTTCTTGATTAGGTGATTAGAGTCATTCAAAGCTTGCTTAATCCCAAGTTTGTCAATCATTCATATAGCTGTTAATTCGACAATCAAATTACATGTGGGTTAACATGATGATGGTGGATGTATAAAGGCTGTTCATTTATATAGGCGGATTTAATTGAATCCTGCTCTGTTGACAAATATGGATACTGCGTACTGGAAGTGAACTTGCTTTAGCGGAAAATAATTCAGATTCTGTTGGTCCTGAGAGAAGTCATTTAACACGTAGGGCAGAAATCGGTAGTGAATGAAGTTGTCTTTTTAGGTGTGGTTTGATTCCCTGTCGTCATGTTTTAATCAAGTGACGTAAAAGTGGATGCACTTTATTAAGACTATTTATAATTACTGGGTAGATTAAGAGTTAAGATTTTCCCATCGGTTTAATCCCAACTCTTCAGGATGACATCAAACGTATCTACAAGGAAATTTGTACAAAAGGAAATTTAGAAAAACTTAATTACACAAAAATAGCTTTTGCATGCATAAGTCTTGTACTGTTTTATGGGTCTGACAACTCCTCTACATTTTCAGCTTCAGTATAGATTTCTTTTGAAAAAAACTTGCAGAGAGAGAGAGAGAGAGAGAGAGAGAGAGAGAGAGAGAGAGAGAGAGAGAGAGAGAAAAAGGCGCGGGGGGGTGGGGATGGAGACGTAAGCGGGAGATACAAATGGGGATTAAATTAGAAATATCTGACCTACCAGCTGTCTTGAGAATAATTCAGAAACATTTTGATTTTAGATTTAACTTTTTCTCTTGCGGCTGAAGTCACATACGTCATGAAATATGGTTGTGCAATCTCTGTAGTGCACCAGAGAACATTCTGATGCTGACCCTTGAGAAGCAGAATTGTTTTTAGAGTCACTACTAATCATTCAGCTGTTGTGGTAACCACCATTCTTGCAAGGTATCAATTTAGCTCCAACACCTCTTATACCACATCATCTCGACTGAATTCATCTGCATTTTCATTGTCCACAGAAATGCGATAACAATAGTTTTCTTTTACAGAAAACTAAAACTGGAGCCTTTCAAGTGTTTCGTGAATTTAAAAAACAGAGGGCGAAGGAGTTCATCAAGAAAGTTACTTTTTTAAGTAAGCTACTTGTCGGTAAAATGTTGCCCTTTTAAGAAGTTTCTCTATCATAATTATATACTCCACTAAAACTTCAGTTGATGTTATAGTGTAAAATTTAATATACGTAGAGAAAACGAAGAAGAACGGTAATTTACTTTATTGTATAATTAAACGAATAGAAAACAACTTTGGTTTATCCAGATTTTGAACTGATTTTGTTTCGCTTTTCTTGAATAAGAAAAGAACGAAACTTTCTCCGTCGCCCGATTCAGTTTGATGGATGAATTGAGAGAGAGAGAGAGAGCTTCTTATTTTGACGCTTTTGCCTTAGTTCCATAGGAATCCCAAAAGATCCTCTTTTATGAAAGGAGAAGGAATTTCTCAATCAATTTCTCTGTTGCGGATTTGTCCTTCTTAAAAGTGAAATGGAAAAGCGAACTTTTAAGTGATACAAGAACAGTACCCCTCTCTCTCTCTCTCTCTTTTGAACTAATGGACGAAATGTGACAAGTCTTTAAAATATAAAATGTTCGACACTTCATGCTCTCTCTCTCTCTCTCTCTCTCTCTCTCTCTCTCTCTCTCTCTCTCTCTCTCTCTCTCTCTCTCTCTTGGATATTAGACAAAATAGGACACGTTAGAAATAATTTAGTGTTCGAGACCTGTTGCTCTAGATAACTGTTGGGTTAGAAATCTCTCTCTCTCTCTCTCTCTCTCTCTCTCTCTCTCTCTCTCTCTCTCTCTCTCTCTCTCTCTCTGTATGTGTGTGTGTGTGCGTTGGACTTTAGAAGAAATATGACAAGTTGGAAATAAAATTAAAATGTTCAAGACCTCCGGCTCTAGATAATTGTCAAGTTAGAAACTCTCTCTCTCTCTCTCTCTCTCTCTGTTAAAACTAATTTGGGAATATCTAGTATAGTAAATTTAGGTGAGATATGTGATGTTTTAGCTAGTTGCCGTAAAGATAGGTTAAGCTGGGTATCATATATTACGGTACAGTAGTGTATAATATTGGGTTAGGTACAACATTTAAGTTTGGACAAATGTGTTTAGACTGGGTGTAGTCATGTGAGAATATGTTTACGCTGCTTACTGCAACTTGCGTAAGGTACATTACAGCACAGCTGGGTATGCTAAGTGAGGCCTTCTATTGTGGGTAAGATAAGGTTGTACTACGTTAGGGTACATATTGCAGAGTAAAGTGGATATGGACAAGGAAATTTAAAATAAGATTATTCTGGAAGAAATCTAGGCTACAAAGTCTTCCTTTACTTGTGTTTCAGATATTTCAGTCATAAGGTAGTCCTAGGATAATTAGAAAAATTACTAACTTATGTATGCCTGAATAAGAAATCCATTCTATAGGGTCTACAGCCTATTTTTAGCCGACCATAGATTAGCATATAACAATGGTGTCTTTCACCACTGAAATGGAAATATAGATAGTTTTAAAGGTGTAACAGAGGTTAAATCTTGCATTCGTCATAGGAAGCAATTGTTAGAAAAGGGTGGAAAATAAGATTGGAGAAAGAGAATATGGACGGAGGTATAGTAAAAAAAAAAGGATGCGGTTGCAGCTAGGAGCCAAAGCGACGCTGCAAAGAGCCTTAAGTAATGCTTACAGTGCACCACGTGAGGTGCACTGACAGTGTTACTTTCCCACGGGGGACAGTTTCCATCTTGGTCATCTAACCTACTTAGATGACATCTCTCAGTTCAACCTACGTAGAACCAATGCAAATACTCAGATATAGGGCTAGCCGTTGCAGTAACTACTTGATGTTTTAAAAGGGGTTCAACTACGTCGTGTCTGAGTCACCTGCCTCACTGTTCGAATGATTTGTGAATTAAACCAGAACTCTTGATAGACTTGAATCAAGAAAATCGCTCCAGTCAGGACCAACTCTGTATGAGAGAGAGAGAGAGAGAGAGAGAGAGAGAGAGAGTGAAGCCGGAAATGTTTCAGGTGTGGATGGTGGACAATAGAGCAGGAGGAGAATTATTAGACCTTATTAGACAAGGTCAATAGGTGCGTACTGACCAGCACTACGCATCTACGCGCGCGCGCACACTCTCTCTCAAACACACACACACACACACACACACACATATATGTTACCGAAGGTTCGAGCCCACCGGACGACGAACTTATTATCAACTAAAAAATTCCCCTTCAGTAACATATATGAAAATATATTATTTCGAGGTAGAGCAATTGGATATTAAAGGACGTTTGTAGCTTACTGATTGTATATGAATCACGGTGATGTGATAAAAAGTCATATACATATATATATGTATACACATATAAATATATATGTATATGCATATATATATATATATATATATATATATATATGTAACGGCCATTTCTGAGCCTATACTTGATTTAAGTCTCTGTTTTATGAACAGAGGTTTGATCTCGCTTATCCCGAGACATTGTGTGATAGCAGTAACGTGAGCCGGCATCGTAAGTTATATCTTTCCTAACTAAAATCTAAGGACTACTGGAATGAGATACTAAGTACAAAACTAAAACCCTTTATTGACAAAATCAACGAAAAATAACTTCTTAAAAATTACGAAGAATGAAATCCAATGTTTCACATAACTATCAGAAAATCTTCTAAGGAAATAATGCTCCAAAATCAATCAATTAAAACAGGTCATCTCAAATGTCATACCACTCTCATCCTCGTAGGAGGGAGAGAGGAAAAAAGAATGGGAATGGAGTGGAACAGAAATACTCCACAAGTCCTCTGGGACAGTCTCCATGTGAAAAATCACTCACATCTTCAGACACACAAGAATCGGATCTCACAAGTCCAATTCGAACAACAGTTCCTCCCCATTATATTCATTATGTAACGCACGAACGAACGTACTTTTGTATGACATCATTCGAGGTCAAAGTTCGGCAAGACACGCCTCTGTACTTCGAGGCGTCACGAAGTACACGTACACACCATACATTATTAGAAGCATCCTTCAAAAACCGGATTTTGTAACTGGTTCCAGCTTCTAGAACGTTCTTTGCTGAAAACGCATTTGCCAGCCCGTGTCTTGTCACCAAGGTGGTTTCTTCGACCCTTGTGGTATGCGAATGTTTCAGCAGTTTCCTATCTGCTGCGTGTAGTGAAAATGGACCCTGCGAATAGCTGACCCAACTTTTCAAAGGTCACCTTCGTGAGCCTTTACATATATATATATATATATATATATATATATATATATATATATATATATATATATATATATATATATGTGTGTGTGTGTGTGTGTGTGTGTGTGTGTTTACATATAAAAGGTGTCTGTTTGTGTTTTTGCGTGTGTATGTGTGTGTGTGTATTTAGGTAAATATTAAGAGTCACACGTTCATACTACCATATGATTCCCATCTTGATAATCAGAAAAAAAATTAATCCTCTTTGACTGAAACAGTTACCGGTATAATATGGAATTATGTGAACGCATTTTGAATATGCTTATAGAATTTTCCGTGATTTGATTTAGAGCAAAATTATCGGTGGCCTTTTTCTGACTGCAATGACTAGAGAAACGTCGACCGACCTTGATTACCTAATCAGGAGCCAATCAGATGCTATCCTCCCAGAAAGTCATTATCAAAATGTAACTCACTGAGTCGTTAGTTTGTAAAGCAAAGTATTTTCAAAGACAGGCTTTTGCATTTCATAATTAGGACCATTTTGCCCCTACACCTGGTCAGGGTTTCCCTGCGACTGAACTATAATTTTAATCAATGATTTTGTTGTTGGGATTTAAAATTTAGTCGAATGCTGAGGGATTTTGGCATACGAATTGTCTTTGAAAATAAATAAGGAATATATCAGTGTTGCTTCTGCAGTTCAAGATTAGTATCTGTAATAATAATAATAATAATAATAATAATAATAATAATAATAATAAACAACCATAGACGACCCACTTAAACAGTCTAATGACTTTACTTTGGGCTGTGACCCATACGTCGTGGCTCATAAGTTGTGACCCAAAGGTCGTGAGACGTAAGTCGTGACCCGTAGATTGTGACCCATAAGTCGTGGCACATAGGTCTTGACTTGTAAGTCGTGACTCACAGTTTGTGACCCTTGATTGTGACTCATTAGTTGAGACCCATGTTTCTTCTCTCTCTCTCTCTCTCTCTCTCTCTCTCTCTCTCTCTCTCTCTCTCTCTCTCTCTCTTTTAAGTGCTATAAGCTAACCCTCCGCTTTTGTAGCTACTAAGCAAAACCAAATATACCACATCATATAATTTAGGATTTAGCTGTAAAATACTTCTTGTACTTCAGGACTAATCAATATTCTGCATCCTTCAAAAGTGGTTTGAATTTAGATAATTAAGATAGACTATACTTTGTAACAATTGTGTACTTGTGATTGTTATTCTGGCCATGAAACTGTCCATCTAAACCATCTTCTGCTTCAGTTTCAAGCAAGCGAAGAAATGAAATTAAACCTAAACACTTCCGATTTAATTTTGAATCTTTGTGGAAATTGTTCTCTCTCTTTTCTTGACATTTTCACTTCATCGTAGGAAGTTGTACTCCCTTGAAAAGCATTTCCCTTCTTATCACTTTAACAGTGGAAAATAATTATACCTTTCCAAAAGTACCCAGCGTTCCGAGAACAAAGTGAAATGCTAACTTACAGATATGACATTAGTTATGACAACTGTGACGTCACAGTTGTCAAGACTATAAGTCAACATTTCATTTTGATGTCCTCTGAACGCTGAATGTCTTTGTGGAAAAATCATTTTACCTGCTGAGGTTATAAAAGGAAATGCTTTTCAAAGGGAAGACAATTTCCTCTGATGAAGTGAAAATATCAAGAAACGAGAAGAACAACTTTCACAAAGACTAAAAATTAAATTGAAAATGTTTAGGTTAAATTTCATTATTGTTGTTACGAGCCTCACAGTACCACACCTGTCAGAGGTAATTAGCAGCCATCTGAAACCGTAATGGACATCATTAACTGGCAATTATGAACTTGAATAAGAGTATAGTTGCAGACGAAAGGTCAATTTGTCGTTTATAAAATGACGTTTCCAAGCCTCGTGTGTTAATGAGTGCCAAATAGGATGAGATATCGCATGTTAATTTCTAGGTAGCAAAAGGGTCAAGACCTGTGATAAAGACATTTGATGCCCAGAAATAACTGAGTTTCAATGATCAGGAAGCATTGGAAATGTTTGTCTTTCGGCATTTTGTGACAAATGAAACTACCTTTACGTATTTACGATGACTTTTATAACTGTTTGAATGTCCTACAATGAGACAAAATGGTCTTAATATTCCAGGATAAAAGTTAAGAGATATGTAAGAGAAAATAAACAGAAAAGGCTTTACTAGAGAGAGAGAGAGAGAGAGAGAGAGAGAGAGAGAGAGAGAGAGATTCCTTGATGTCCTTTTAAACAAGGATAGGTCTACCTGCAGGGTCATTACTTGCCACTGTCTGGTTCCCCCTGGTCTTTGCGTAGGTGCACAGGTTCTCAGTCGCTGATTGATTTGTGCATATTTTCGGTCTCTGGACATTGTACGCCACGAAATAACCTGTTCTTTGCCTCTGCCGTTCATGAGCGACCTTTAAACCTTCACAAAATAGCAGTAATAATGAGCATTATAAGAAGTGTTTACTTTTTAAGATGGGAAATAAATGACGAGGTTCTTCCTTTCTGAAATGGGATTCGAGTCAAGTACGACAGTAAGAGCAATTTATCTCCAGCCTATGATGTCATCTCTCGCCGTGCAGCCTTCAAGCACAAGACGCAAGCAAATAAACAACCGTATTTCGGCTTCACGAGCTGTTGCACTTGGATCCATTTCACGTTGTCTTTTCAAGTCCCAGCACGCCATTCTCAAGATGATTTTCGTTGGTCTTAGTTACTCGATGATGAAGAAGTGTCATCATTCAAGGATCTGTTGTTGAATGAAGTTTCCACAAGCAACCGCTTGCAATTGCTTCTTAAGGCCTCGCTTTGGAATTGGGATGGAATGGAATGGATATAGAGTTTAGGCCAAAGGCGAAGCAATGGGACCAATGAGGTCATTCACCGCTGGAAAGCAAATTGGGAGAGGTAGGTCTGAAAGGTTGCGGGAGGAAAACGTTGCAGTTGCACTATGAAATAATTATTAGGAGAGGGTGGATAGCAAAATGGAAGATAGATAATATGAATGGAGGTGCAGTAAAAGGAATGAAAGGGGTTGCAGCTAGGGGCCTAAGGAAGGGACGCTGCAAAGAACCTTTTTAATAATGCCTACAGTGAGGTCCCACTGACGGCACTACCACCACACGGGAGCACTGCAGTCCCAAATGTCTGTGGTAGTGATTTGTATTTCTGCACTGTTGTTCAGGAAGGTGTGATTTTCATTCAGTATTTCACTGTTGCCATTTTGCCTTGAAAGTCATCTTAACATTTATAAGACTGCAAGCAACTGGAAAATCGTTGAGAAGGAGAAAGACGCACAAACAAACGCACGTGCGTTTCCCCGCCTCTGAAAAAAAGGACCTATGTTGTTAGAGAGATTAAAAGGACAAAATAATTCCTTTTTCTTTTATCGACGTTCAGATCCTCAAGTTGATATTCAGTGAAAATAATTGTATCAATGTTTTTTCCCACAATTTCTTGTCATTAGTAAATTTACTATTTTTCTCTTTTCTTCTTTTTGCGTTGCATCAGGCGATGGGAAAGAGTGGAAAGAGAGGATTGTCTTAATCCTTGTGAAAAATCCTTTCTTCCAGAAATGTTTTCAGATAATAAAACTGAAGGAATCAATTGTAGGGGATATAAGTTCCAATTCCCCGTGACCTTCCTCCAAATGGAACTCCCACGAGGTGCTTTTCTCACCCTGACATCTTTAACGGTCAAGGCTCTCTCTCTCTCTCTCTCTCTCTCTCTCTCTCTCTCTCTCTCTCTCTCTCTCTCTCTCTCTCTCTAGCAGATTGGTAAGCACGCCCATTGCCCAGATTTGAAGGACCACTGTTCGATTCTCGAACTGGATGATGAGGACGAATGGATGGGTTCCCTTACACCCAGTATGCCTCTGTTGACTTAAGCAGCAAATTAGGTTCATAACTGTTAGTCAACTGTTGTGGGGAGTGGCTAGATCAGGCCAGGATCTAAGTAGGTCCTGGTTAGAGTAGTGACCTTAGACTTTTAACCAGACCACTGGGATGATTAAAATGCTCTCATACTTACATGCATACACAAATACATCCCTGAAGGATTAGACTTATTTTACGTGGCTATAGAACCAATTGGTTATCTAGCAACGGGACCTACATATATATATATGGAATATATATACCACATTATACCGATAAATAAATTTCTATCACCAGATAGAAATTTGAGAATTTCTAGAGACGTTGTAATCAGCCTTTAACTGCCAGTCTGGGATGGAACCTTTTCTAAAATGACTTTCACAACTGCAGTTGGTTCTTTTACTTGCATACACGTCAAACACACCCACATATTATTCCTCCCCAGGACTTTAAGGACCTTCCCTTATAATAAATCTTTCAAATCTCTTTAAACGTTCTCTCCTTTATCCTATCACTTCTGAACTGATTACTCTTCCCACCGAATTATCATCTCTGATTCTTCCCACATAAACAAATTCAAAACCATTGAAATGACTCAGACAAAATGAAATTAAAAATGACAAATTGCCAAAAAAGGTTAAGATTAATGAGTCAGCATTGAAGTACAAAAGTGACAACGAAGGGCACCTTGGGGTTCCAGGAACACCCACGACAGGTATAGAGGCGTGGCCGAGGACCAAGAGTTTAACTGGGCAACCATCTGTTTGATAAACAGTGATTCAAGAATTATCAGAAGTAGGTCGTTCGAGGCTCTCCCCAATATCTCAAAATCGTTATATTTTATGTTATGTTTACATTTATATACAAGGTCTCGTAAGTTAGAGAATTCAGGGTTGGATAGTTTAACTCCTGTTCTGTCGCTAACACCATGATAAGAATCAATTCTCTTTCAGAAACCCCCGTGTGCAACTGGCATATGTCCCCCCGGTCACATCTGGGGCAAGTGAATTTGTATATTACACCGGAGGTCATTAAAGGGAATTAGCTTCTCTTTGTATTTAAATTAACGCGATCCTCAGCACCATACTTTCCCCGTAACTCGTTCTTTATTTTCCAATCAAAAAATATCTCTTAAACTTGATTTTTTCTGTAGCTAGAAAAATGGACCGCAATTGTCTAGATTCAGTGCAGTTGGAAGCAATACTTCGGTTGTGCCAAACAAAATCATCAAGAAATCAATTAATTTACAAAAAAAGCGCGAATGAAAAATAGCCAATATTTCAAGTTAATTTTACTAGAATATATTTCATGAAATCATTGTGCTGAATCCACAAATATTTAGATACAATGAAGAATTCATATATTCAGCAGGAAGCCTGCACATACAATGTTAAGTCTCAATCATTTCTTTCTATATACAAACACGTTATAACGGAATATTACCTAGACAAGTCTACGACAATTAACCCCCATGGACAATTAGAGTCATGGACAATTAGGGTAATTGTCCTTGGAGGTAATTGTCTTAGTGGGTAGTTGTCCTCGGAGGTAGTTGTCCATGGGAGGAGGGCGGAGGGGTAATTGTCCACGGGGGATAATTGTCCTGATACCTTACAAGACTAATAAATATAAGCGGGAACTGTGTTCGTACAACTGGATTCACTAATATTTCATGTAATTTCAGTTTCCATCCGTTGACTTCAAGCAAAAATTGGCTATTAATAATCTGTATCTTGAATATGACTGATTTTTTAATTTTTAGGTAATACTGAACGCAATGTATCAGGTATCTGCGCTGACATAAAGTTAGTAAACTCTGATATATGGCTTTTTTAAAGCCATATGTTAGGTTTTACAAACTTTCCGTCACCTACCTGACTCCTTCCTTTGAATTTTACCAGAAAATGAAAATTCAGTCATAGTCAAGAGAAAAATTATTAATATTTTTGTACTTAAATCACGGGCGGAAACTGAAATAAGGAAAAGGATAAAGAACGAGAATTCTCCGATCTATTGTACAGCTCCAGTCTGTCCTCCATTTGCGCAGAGGTGTGGCTCAACAAGGGCTAAGCCTTAATCGGCTTAGCCCAGAGAAAGCCTCGCTCACTGGAGTGATGGCTTCTGCACCCCCACCTGTCTGTCTTTCCGCGAGAGAGGACAACGATCTACTTTCGGATTCCAAGGAATTTGGGAGGGTTAAACCTCGAGGTGGTAAGAGGAAGGGAAATTGGTGGAGGAATTACCTGCAGGAAGGTCGCGGGCGTTCAGGTTGTAAGCTTTTAAAACACAGTACCATGTAAACCGGCAACCCGCCCCCCCCCCCCCGAGTAAAAAATGCACAATCGAGTTTTCTGTACAGCCTATAATCAAAGCCACCGAAAATAGATCTATTTTTCGGTGGTCTCGACATAATGCTGTATGAGCCGCGGCCCATGAAACTTTAACCACGGCCCGGTGGTGGCCAAGACGCACGATCACGGCTAACTTTAACCTTAAAATAAAAACTAATGAGGCTAGAGGGCTGCAGTTTGGTATGTTTGATGATTGGAGGATGGATGATCAACATACCAATTTGCAGCCCTCTAGGTTTAGTAGTGTTTAAGATCTGAGGGCGGACAGAAAAAGTGCGGACAGACAGACAAAGCCAGCACAAAAGTTTTCCTTGACAGAAACTAAAAAACGAAGCATGATTAGAGTTCATCATCATTACAGTATTTCTGCAAAATCACAACACTCCTCAGCAAAGCATTATCCGTTGCTACAACGTGGAAGAGAGTAACGGAAAATGACAGCTATTCCCTTGTAAGTTCAAGTGAAAGAGGGTTCGTGTTTAGATATCTAAATGAATGATGATGACTGACAATCAAGAGATCTAAATGAATGATGATGACCCACAATCAAGAGGACAGAAATGCTGTGGATTAGGGATAATGGTAACCATGACTTTTGTGGCGAAGCTAAACATGCAAAGAATATTTTTCTACGTTTTTGTCAAGAAGTCAGAAGAGTTTTTGTATGGTTTAAAACTCAATTCAGGTTCTTGTGCTCATTAGATTACTACAAGGAATGGCTTGAATGATTAGTGTTTGATATCACCGGTAAACTAAAAAAAAAAAAAAAAAAAAAAAAAACAGGAATACTGCTGTTCTGCTTTTTTTTGTAACAGTGTCTATTGTATACAGTAATGATTAAGGGTGTGCAGCAGTTTGCCGATAGTGGAACGTTTTGTCTACATAAAGGAAATTTTTATGTAGTATGGTCATTAATTAGTCTTTACTCAAGACAAACTGATGAACACGGTTACAGAAGAATTCTTAATTGTTACATTGAAGTTAAAGGAGTAATGTGCTTGCTGTGTGTCGGGCATTTTTAAATGAAAAAAAAAAATAAGAAATGATGTTTATCTGTCTCCAGGTGAGATTAATGATTTAAACTCTTAAACATAAAGATATTTCATTGGAATCTGTTTTTTATTTTCAACGGACATTTTCTCTTTAGCCATACTGATAATGCCGGAACGGTTCTGCTACTTGTTTACAAAGTATCTATAGAAGTAATTTCACAATGGTTAAATAATGAGTAATGTTTTTGATTACATAGTAACATGTTACGCAAGAAGCTACGAGTATGGGGAGAAAATATTTCACAAAGCGTGTGATATTTCATGCATTGATTCACTTGTCAATACACTACTGGGTTCTTCTGAATTGAAAATGGAATATTGAAAATGGAACATTGAAAGCGGAACATTGAAAATGGAACACTGAAAATGGAACATTGAAAACGGAACATTGCGGGTGGCGGCAAGCAATGGGAAAGCGGACTTTGACAGTATTCCCAATGTATCGATATTCACTGGGCCGTCAGTGGTTAGGGAGGATTTTTTTCTGCCATCAACCGGAATCGCGAACAATACCATCCAAACTAACGTGTGATATTGATCGTTTAGATCAATATCACACGTTAGATATATAAATACATCTCTTTAACAGCCTAATGATATGCAATAGAAGAGAAGCGTCAGCGTTGGAAGATGTCTGAACTACCCGATCAGGGGACAGGCAAGTTATTAGCGATTTATTCTGCTTAGTGTATATCTGAACATATATTTTCTTTCGTTGATATATATTTAAACGTTATTTTTTTCAAGTAGAAACAAAACATTCACTTATTAGTTTCTGTGTTATTGCCGCTTCATTTAAATTTTTTGAATAGTATGAGAGAGAGAGAGAGAGAGAGAGAGAGAGAGAGAGAGAGAGAGAGAAAGAGATTAGAATGTACTAATAGTTTATGATTCGTTAAGTGACTTATTCTACCACACGCTTTGGAGCTCCGTGCTGTTCTTCAGCATCCACTCAAACGGCGTTGTTTTTGTTTGCAATTATTTGGTCGGTCTGGCATTGCGTCTCAAGAACGTTCCGTAATTTTGACGTTTACGAATTAACATTGTCTTTTGTTAGGTCAATTTTCTGAATGAATATGATTTGCATATTTATTGTGAAAAGTCACCTGGAGTAAAATATTTTAGATTTAAAATTATTATACTTATGAAAAATACGGTAGGCTAAAAATAAGTAAGCACATCATATATTAAATAAAACTCCTAAATGTCATCATTCGAGTGAACCAGTAAAATTATTACAAAGATTAATTTGTATTCAGTTTCCATTCAGATTTTATATATTAATAAAATACATCTATGCTATAAATTTGAGACTCTGTGTATTGCTTGTATTTGCAGTAAAAAGATGACATGTTTTCACAAAGGCGCAACTCGAAAAAAAATTCTCTCTGCAATTTATTTATGGGAATAAAAATCTGTGTAACGATAGAAAGGAATTGGTTACAGTGAATGTGACATTACCTCTGATCACAGTCATTTATTATTATTTTTTTTAAATGGTTGATGTTTTTTAGGTATATAGACAATGTTGGCCGTAATAATAGAAAAAGTATAGCTTTTTTAGTGAGCACATTTTCAGACCTTACCATTAACATGGACTATAAATAAAAAAAAAAAAAAGGAACTGTAATTTCAGCACCTGTAAGGTGGCTTAGTGTCATGCCAAGCAGATGTGTTTGGGCATCATCCATTGTCCCCTTGAAGCAGCATAACAAATGTCTTCGGCAGATGATTTCACAATCCTTCTTGTCCTTCCAGATGGGTCTTGTTGCCTTTTTCCAGTAATAAATTGATCTAGGAAATCTGGGAAGATCTCTGGTGGACTGATTGTATCCGATTAAGAAATTCGCAGATGGGGGCCAGGGCATAGGTTGCGATTATAATTGTGACCTTTTGATATATCTGTTGGGTACCAGCGCAGCTTCTTCTAATCGTTTTGAGTCTGATGCTGTTGCTTCAAATGCAGATTCCACCACTTGTCCTCTACGTACATAATTATGTCGAGTGAACAAGTTCACTCCTGTAGTTTGGCTGCCAGAACTGTATCTGTGGACCAAATTTCTTGATCAGCTTTGATTTCAGTTTATCTGTTTTACAGAATTCGTTGAAAAATTCGGGACTGTTTTCTAACATGAAATGTTGGTATTTCTCTTTGAGCGTTGGATCCTTCAATAACACTCTCCTGAACATGAAGAGCTACGTACTTAAAAGTAGCATCATGAGCATTGCATTCCTCTATTGACTTAATATCCCCAGAATCAGCATCTTTTCTTCTTGCATTTTCTTTTCGTGCACATCTGATGAGAATTCGTTAGGCACTTGAACACAAATATGAGGCAACTTTTCGCTAACAGAATTCAAGAACTGTCGCAGTTCCACTGTCTCAGAGAGTGGCCTGACAACCAAATCTGACTTGTTTTGATCACAATGAGAAATACAAGATAAACCAACCAAATCCTTCTGCTCAGCTTTCTGTACCTTGGTTGGCGCAGCTTCAATGGCTTCTCGTCACTTTTACGTCTTTCCTCAGACATTTGGGGCTATAGTTGGCCAATTATATCTTGCTCCTGCATCCCGCAAATGAAAGATGTTATGCTGAATCATTTAGAATTAGGTCTATAACAAAATCCAAACAGAATTTTAAATAAAACACATCAGAGTCTACATAAAACCTCTGTTAACCTACAACAAGAGAGAAAACTGTTATCCTGTTTAATATGGCGGTAATCGGTAAAAACAGAGGATAATTTTTGGCAGACAACTAAAATCCATTAGTTGATAACACAAGGTGGAGATGGGGAGCTATTGGTAGCCCACAGTCTAAAATTACTGGTTTTGGATTCTTGGAATTTGGTATAAAAAGTCAAGCACTGGGACAGTTTCGGCCATTCAGCGCTAGGGAGAGTGCAAACAGAGAGTTGGAGTAGTTGGACAGCAAGATAGAAAGGACTCTAGAAAATAAATGATATAAAGTACAAGGTCCTAAAGGTAGAGCTGGGAGAAACCCCGACAGTTGCACTAAGAAGTAATGTATAGTTAGAGAGATTAGACAGCAAGATTAAAGGAAGGAGGCAGGAATGAAGTTAGAGCAAAAGGCTAGAGAGTGGGTGCATCTAAGGGTCGTAGGGACGCTGCAAACACCCTTTAGTAATGCCTACAGTGCACCACCCTCCTAAGGGTAAACTGATGAATTGTTCGCGATATTTCTGGACTAGGTCAGTGGTTAAAGTCAGTCTTTTGGGGCTAAAGGCGGCGCCGGAACAAGAATAACAGAAGTCAGAGGTTGCGTCATGAGCGAGGAGGTTCAACGGGGCAAAGAGACCTTTGAAGAGCAGGTGCAGAAGAGAGGAATTAATCATGCAGCAGGATGAAAGTGGATGAACAAGGTGTTCGAGAAAAATGTGGAAGACAAGTTCGGAAATAACGAAAATTAGGGAGTTAACAGGAGAAAGAGAATGTTGTAATTCAGGGAGGTAAAGGAATAAATGAGACCGGATCAGAGCAAGTAGAATAAACCCAGAAAATGAAAGTATTCCTACGCATTTTTGGTCGAATGAGGAAATTATTGTGAAAAACCAGATATTGAATGTTCGATGCAAATGTCTCGTTTTTTCCTGTTAACAAAATTGGAATCCCCAGAAGGAGCTGGGGAAAGTGCCTGGAAAAACTTGTAGCGTCTATTAACAAAGAGTTGCCGATAAAGGACACAACCGGTAAAATTCACGAAGTGTAAATTCAGTAAGATTACTATGTTGTTATTGGTTTGGAACTAATCTCTCTCTCTCTCTCTCTCTCTCTCTCTCTCTCTCTCTCTCTCTCTCTCTCTCTCTCTCTCTGGCGAAAAAGAGGCACTTGCAGCTTTAAAATCTGTTCTTATTTTTCCCCGAGTTATAATGAGAAAGAGGCATTGCCCGGGAAAAATATTATCTTCATACGTCAGCGGAATATCGACACGGGAACGGAAAGGGAAAAAATCGTTCTCTCCTGACATCCTTTTCCTCGCTGGTGGCCTCTCAGTGGCACTGACAACAGTCGGATGACTGTCATATCAACTAGATCAAGGCTAAACAAGTAGGCAGACAAGACCGGACGCCGTCTCTTATAAAACTGCAAGGAGTCCCCTTCAGTACCTAGAACTTACAAGCAGGTTAAATCAGGGCTTGAAATCCCTCAAGGTTCAAGAGACTGATCTCCACAGAGCAGCTAAGGTTTGGCTGCTAAAGACCGTAGCCGGAATCTGATCGAAAGGAATGTCAAGGCTAATTACCGAAATGACGAGATATGAAAGTTGTAACCGGCTTCCTGTAGATTTTTACTAGCGAAAGCGTGTTATAGGATAATGGTGACAGAAAAACATGTCCTTCAAATGGCCTTTTGTGCTATTTTTTTTTTTTAAGTAATGCGTAATTTTTATTAACTCTCTCCTCAGTTGGTTCAGCAATTGATAGTTCCGCCTAATTTAATGGTCGGTAATCCTTTGAAACACAAATGATATTATTCTCTAATGAGATCTCGCTTCGACCTCTGACCAAACAGTCCTGAATCACTCCCTTTAGCTTCAGCGGACATCGTAATCATCTGGACAATCAGTATTGGCATACGTTCGCATGATGGAATGCTGATATTTTCATACATTTCCATAACAGTAATTGATTGCAATAAAATTAATGGCATCAACGGTCACATTTTTCACATTCATTTACGTATGCTTCACATAAATCGCCCCCATAGAAAAGATAACCAGCAAAGAACTTCTTTAACTTCAACATGATCCATGCGGCTGAATGTGGTAATTTTGATCATTCATTTTCCCGCGAATTCAGCTCCTGAATCATAAAGGGTCGAGAGAACGAGTGAATGCAGCAGTTCAGCCATTCTTGATGACGTTGAGGACGGGCTTCAGTTCACAAATTATAATTGGCGAGCCCCTTTTATAATAGTAAGGAAAATAAACTTTACACCCCACTAATGATATATGAATATCATTGGAATATGCATGAAAACAATCTGTGACATCTGACAGCAAATCCTGGCCGAGTATTCATTTTGTGGGATAAAAAACTGGGTGAGGAAAAGTGTATTATTGCCTCTACGGGTCCCGTCCCTCGTGCTCCTCTTTTCACTCTGCTGGTTGGGTGGCTTCAAGGAATGCCAACAATGATGACTCTCTCTCTGGTCATGTCTATTTTATCACTATATAACAGTTGGTATTAAATGAACTTAATACTTACTTTTATCAGTGCAAAAATTATTATCTGTATATTTTATTCAATTTTCATCGTTGCTGTTGTTTGCTTGTTTTTAGGAACTTATCAGAGGTTGGTATTAACCAGCCAATAGTCTGTGTAACGTCAAGTAAACAGTGCTTGCATTCATCTGGGAAAATATTAACCCAAATATGATGGTATCATTATAATACTGTCTTTGCACTTGTTTTTTACAACTATAATCCTGTTATATGACGCATTCAGTATTAAAATAGTAGTTACTTGAAAATAAATCAAAATTAAAATTGGCATTAGCCAACTCCCCTGCTACTCAGCCACAACCTGCGTTTCTCACTTTGCGGTCAGTTGTCGTTTACTGAGCAAGTGCGTGAAGTTCTCACAGTTTTCGCAGATTATATTTGTAACTAAGCATTAGCTAGGCATTATAGACAACTAAGGAGGACAGAGGGGAGGCCCATGTGAATGTTATTAAAAAAAAGTGCCTTTACGGGAAATTGGGCTCCAGTGCCAAGGAAAATAAGATTAGAAAGTCTTTGAGCAAATCACCGCTAACTGTCACGATTCCAATGACGGCGTAAGTGTTCCTTTATTTATTTCTTGTACGTTTACTGTTATTCTTGTTTATAAATATGCTTTGGTTTTCCCTATGAGTTTTTGGGATCGTGTAGTTTGAGAGTTGGTTTTCGTGGCATGTTCCAAAATACTTTAATAATAACTTTATTTTTGGTTTGTGTGGCCTCCGGTGGTTATTGATTTCTGTCGTGTTTGGTGTGCACAGTGTGCCCTTCAGAGTCATGACAAAGCTTGCTCTGAACATCTCTCCTGGTAAGGGTATACGAGTCATTCATTCTTCCCTGGGATGTCCCTGACGCGTGTCATTGACATCTTACCAGTGTG
>NC_089785.1:13793980-13863980 GCF_040412425.1 Macrobrachium rosenbergii | reverse complement strand
TGTTTATTCTGAGGCACAGTGTATTCATTAAGACTCTAGATATACTTTATAGAACATCAGTTATTTTATAGAACATCAGCATCTATTCTTCCTCTTTTCTATGATACAGCGACAGTCTAACAAGGGAAATGATTTCGCTTCTGTCCCACAAACTCCACCAAAAGGAGTCCTTTCAGATTCATCAGAATTATAATTGGAGCTGTGTCCCCCTGCACCTGGGTCAGGGCATTTATTTGTGCCTGGAATATAATTGTTATTAATGTTTTAATGGTTTTTAATTAAAATTCCGTCGAATGCTTGGGGGATTCTCAAGAGTCCATGAGAATATATAAGGGGTATATCAGTGTTCTTTCTGCAATTCAGGAATAGCCTCTGCAGTTATTATTATTATTATTATTATTATTATTATTATTATTATTATTATTATTATTATTATTATTATTTATTTGTTGTTGTTGTTATTAAACTAAAAATATCGTATTATTGCTGTTTTAACAGGTTGTACAATGTGAAATATATACATGAATGACATTAAATTGTAGTAAATTTCGTAGTAAATATTGTTTGAAAATAATCCGTTATTTTAAACATGACGCATAGGATAACGATTTTCTTTGGGTTTGCAGATTTTCTTTTGAGAAAAATTTCTAACGAAATTTCCTCTGTGCAACATTAAACTTAACTTTGTAGTTTATTTTTCTAATAATGATATTTTTATTTCATAGTTCAAACGATATTTTGTTTGTGGTTATAAAAGTCCTGAAAATATTAATTAAAGTAAGAGACCTATGCATCCCAGACACGAAGTAAATTACATTTTCTATTTTAATTAAGGACCAAATTATATATTTCAAATATTCCCTCTTTATTTAGATTGGGACAGAGTTTTGTTTTTTAGAATAATATTCGTAAGGACTAACTAATTCTGTATAGGTTTAATTGTGCAACGATTTGTATGAATCAATAATAATAATAATAATAATAATAATAATAATAATAATAATAATAATAATAATAATAATAATACTCGCAAACCATATACGACCCACTTAAATAGTCTGATGACTACTTTGGGCCCTGACCCATAAGTCGTGAAACATACCGTAGGTCGTGATTCATAAGTTGTGACCCATAGATCGTGACCTAAAGGCTGTGACTCATAAATTGTGCCCCATAAGTCTTGACCCGTAGGTCGTAATCGATAGATTGTGACTCATTATTTATGACATTTCTCTCTCTCTCTCTCTCTCTCTCTCTCTCTCTCTCTCTAGTCTTAATTTTTATATGCCAAGCCTCCAGTCTTGTAGATACAAAGTAAACCTGGTATACCACATCGTATACTTGAGGGTTTAGCTGTAAAGTAGCTCTGGTACCCCAAGATTTCTTAATATTTTCTTTCTGCAAAAGTGATATTGAATGTAGATATGTATTGATAGATTATCCTAGTAGCTCAGTTGTATTACTTCTGATTCTTGTCCGGCCGTGGAAACTGTATCATCTTCACCATCTTCTACTTCGGTTTCAACTTAAGAAAGAAATTTGGTCCTATTTTCGTTTAATTTGGTCTATGTGGAAATTGTTCTCTCTCTCTCTCTCTATTCTTAATATTTTTTCACTTGATCAGGAAAATTGCATTCCTTAAAGCATTCCCCTTTGTAACTTCAACAGTTAAACGATTCTTTCTGAATAGCCAACTCAGAGAACAAAGTGAAATGCCAACCTTACAGATGTGACGTCACTCTTGACAACTGTGACGTCTAGCTGCCACTGAACTCGAGGCTTTGTTTCAGACAGTTCTCTTTTTGTGTCTTCAGGAGATTAATTGCTGCCACGAGTCTCACGGCAGGACACCATAATGGACATCATTGACAGGCGATTGTGAACTTTAGTAAGAACAGAATTGCAGACGAAAGTTTAATTTGTCGTTTATAAAATGCTACTTGTTTCCAAGCCTCGTGTGTTAATGAGTGTCAAATAGGATGAGCTGTCGCATGTTAATTTCGAGGTAGCAAAAGGATCAAGATCGGTGATAAAGACAGTTTATGCCCAGAAATAATTTGAGTTTATAGATCATAATCCATTGGAAGTTTTTGTCTTTTGGCATTTTGTGATAAATAAAACTGCCTTTACGTATTTATGATGACTATTATAACTGCTTACATGTCCTGCAGTTAGACAAAATGGTATTAATCTATTCGACGATAAAAGTTACAAGAGATGTAAGAGAAAGCAAACAGAGAGAGAGAGAGAGAGAGAGTAGATGAAATCAGAGGGAAGAGACTCATTATAAAGTTCTCTGATTACCAAAGCTTTAAAATCCTTATTATTTTCCATTTTTCGCTTGTGAGCTTTATTCCAGGAAAAAACGACAAACACCGTTAATTTGTTTATTATTTTTTACTTGTCTTCCGAACCTTCGACTTTCATCATAACTTTCCATTTCAATTTTTATATATGACTTTATTATCCATTTTTAGAATCTGATGTATACTTTGCTGGGTGCTGTCATCCGCTCGGTTTTATGCTGGATCCTTAGAATTGAAGGCGTTTTTTATATTTCCGAACAATGTCATACAGACTAATCCGACATCTCCTCCTCCCTGTGCACTATTTTCGCTACCTCTGCTGGGTTGGGACCAGTGCTGGCATAAGACCAGCTTAGTCTAGGGGAAGAAGAAGAAGAAGAATTAATTTCAGATTTTTTTTTTTTTTTTTGCCATGCCATTACGTTCTATATTTTTCCGCTCCGCTGATAACTAAAGTAACTATATAGAATTCATGCATCTGTGGCAGTAGCCTACTGAAGAATAAATCACTGCTAATTTGTTATATATACAAAGCAAAGTAAACCCCCACCTCCACAAGAAAAGAGATAAAATCACTTAATTCACTGACCTAAACCTTGGAGCACAGCTTCATACCTGCAGCAGATTATTCCGTAATGGGGCATTTGTGTTAACCAGTAATTGAAAGAGATAAAAGGAAGGAGAAGTAATGAGGTGCTCAGCACGTTCTCGTGGTGCTAAAAAGTTTCGCTTTTTCTTCCAACTTTTTGGATGTGCAAATTCGCCACAGACTGAGCTCCTCTTAACTATGACGAGAGTTTAAGAAGTAAGCTGCATGTGTTGTGTGTGTGTGTGCGTGTGTGCGCGCGCGAGCCGAAAGATATTTTGTAATTTCGATATGTTCTAGAAGAGTGAAAACTGCAAGGTACAATTTTCGAGACATCACGCAGATCTTTTCCGTGGAAATACAGAGCTCCTAAAACCAAGTAATTTTTCTGTTCATAAATTTAAATTGTAAATATATTCATGGATTTGGAATTATAGGAACAAATAACTTTACGAAAGGACAATCATTTCTCGCATATTTCGTGATTTTGCTGCATAATGTTGGGAGATATCTGAGAAAATACGGCCAAAAACGTCCACATTCAATGAATAAAGTTCAGACGAGTTTTATTTACTTGCTCTCTTTGGTGGAGAAATTTATTCATGGATGAACTTGTTACTGGAATCACAGTAGCCTAACATGTTGATTATAAGTGCAAAATTATTTTATAAGAATAATGAAGGTATGTTTATTAATTTCTTATTAATTTGTGTGATTGGGCTAACTGAAAATACCTGCAACTTGGGTCATTAAAGCCTCCAGTCTTGATGACTGACCGATATCTCACTTTCACGAGCAGTAAGCTACAAGCGTCGTTTAATATCAAATTCTCTCAACCTGGGAATAGACGCCGAAGAGGAATTTATAAGTAAAACGCGATCTGTCGCCTCATCGCTCATAAAATCCCCTTCCGGGAAGGTTATTCCCAAGTTGAGTGATTTTGACATTAAACGACATGTGTTGATTACTGTGTGTGAATATTAAAACACTCTTACGGCGTGTGTGACAAAAATATATCACTTTATATATGTTCAAATGATATTCAGTCATGAGAGTAACCAAGCCATCCTATGACCACTGCTTTGTGTAATTTTTCAAATTAAGAAACTATAAAATTGCGCGCTCTGTAAATGACAAAAAATAAATAAAACTTATAAGTGTATCAACACTTCAGCATCTGGTCTCCATTCCACCGATCAGGATTAACTTTAATGACATCGACTGAGGATATTTACGTCAGGTTTCATAATATTTTTATGGTGGTGGATGTGTAGCTCTTATGTTGATACAACTCATAGAAGGTGAAATTTCATATCCCATTAGTGCTTAGAGAGAGAGAGAGATTAAAGCCCTCGAAATTGATAATTCACAGTAATTTAAACTCTATTGCGGTTTAATCTGCCTGGTTTAATTGATCTGCACTAATTTAGGCTACTTACGGAAATAGACGTCAAACCATTAGCCCTACAAATTTTTTCCAAACCTTGAACATAGTAAAAAATGTTAGGGCTAATGGTTTGACATCTATTTCCATTCAGAGTTTTTCAGTTAAAATTCCCAGGTTGCTTGTTACTCTGATATCGTACTGAGAGAAGAGGGTAATTTTCACAATCATTTCATGATTATAAGTTATTTATTTCGTTTTTGCTTATGTTTTGATATTTGTTTTTGTATACATTTCCCTTTAAAGTTCTTTGTCAGATTCACTCTTGTACTCTTGTTCCCTACGCCTTTTTTTTTCCTTCCCACTCTCTCCTCGAATACCTTAATAATCCTCTTCTCTAAATCTCTCTTCTCTCTCAATCCCCATCATTTCCTTTCTTCATCCCTCCTTCCTAATAACTTGACCTGCAAACACCCTGCTGAGTCATTGTCACCATCCTTTTGATTTTGCTCAATCCTTTTATTTCAGTGTCTTTTTATACTACCCGTATCATCTCTGCATATGCATCTCTCATTCCCTTTTCATCAAACCTACATTAGCAGTTACATTTTCATCTCATCGTCTATAATTAAAATATCTATCTGGTTTAATTGTCATTTCAACCACGTACTGAAGAGCAATACAACCGGCGAGAAGAAGTTCGTCTTTCATCGCCCCTGTATTGGTCTTTAATCTAATAAACTCTCTCCATTGATATTTCCTTCTAACGAATATATTTATGAATATTCTGTTCTGGAATCCGTGGATTAATAACTCGAGCCTCATTTTGGATCCATTCTCTCAAACATCAGTTCATTCTTAGTATGTCCAGGTCCTCCAAAATTAACCAAGCAAAGATTCAGTTTCTTTCAGAATCTTTCAGTTTTTTTTTATTCTTTTCTGTTACTGGACTGTATCCACTTATGCCACAACATTTTCTCCCGCCACACGCGGTTTTACCAGAGCAGTCTGTGGAATAACTCATTCTGTGATCTTTCTAGCACCCGCTCAGTCTTCCTGTCGTGATTAGCACTGCTGCGCTCTTGGTGCTCCCAGGGTCCTTTCAATATACTGTACCCTTGGTGCGCCTATCATATTTTATTGGAATAACTAAAGGATCTCTACCATTTGGTGTCCAGTATCAATAGGCCTATGATAAGGATCAAACTTAGAAAGTCACAAGTGATCGCCAGCCTCCTTGCTGTATTTTTGACTTCTCATTAGGACACAAAGCTTAATTGTGTGAGGACATCCCATTGAGGCAGTAATTTAACCTCAGGGAATGCCGCCTTCAGCATTCTTCGTCTCAGGTGGTAAGGCAGAGTCCAGGGTTCCACATCAGGCCTGTTCTTTCCCTCAAAACCCTGGACGTCCGTCCAAGGGCAACGAGGGCGCTGAGGAAGGATTCTTCTGGGAAGTCTCATTGCCTTTCACGCCGCACATTGGCTTCTTCGCTGGGCCTTCGTTGCTCTGCAGTGAGGATTAAACGTTGATTCTTTATTAGTTATTGCTTATCTGTTTTGCAACACAAAGCAGTTGACCTGGTTACCATTTAACAGCACCATTGAACCATTTCTTTACCGCCTTTAGTCAGGATTTTTTTAAGAACACTGTTCGTATTTTGTAAAATGTAGATTTGTGTAACAGCTTTTTATATAAAGAAAAAAAAAGATTGCCTGTAGGCTCCATCAGCAAATGCTTTCGAAATGACATTTAAAAATGTAATACTTTATTTATGATGATTCGTAAGCTTCTTGAAATGTTTTTCTTATATAAAAATAAATATCTAAGCTATCATGTTTCAACTTATTTCATATTACATCCACAGATATTATGAAAACCTCTTTGCGTTCATTTTCTGTTTTCATATCGAATATTGTGTGATAGTCACTATTATTATTATTATTATTATTATTATTATTATTATTATTATTATTATTATTATTATTATTATTGCTTTTAATTTTTATAAAAGCTCTCCAATACTTTTTCGTGCCAGAATCATGTTTCGCATAAAATATATTTGGATGAATATCTATATAAATATCTGGTTGTGGACTTAAAGGATTTGTGCTTCGTTAAGTATTGAATTGAAATTAGAATACTGAACAAAAAGGCAGCAAGAGTCGGGATTGGAATTACCAAAGCCCTTTTAAATTCAAAGAGAGTTTGATATGCAACTGTATTTTTTTATAACAGCGGCGCTTACTCAAATGTATTTATAAGTCTCTGATGCTCAAGTAGTAGCATCTAATCATTACGAGGTATTTCACTGGAAGTTATTATTATTATTATTATTATTATTATTATTATTATTATTATTATTATTATTATTATTATTATTATTATTATTATTCCTTTTGTTTTTATGTTTGCTGTATATATCATGCTACAATAAACTGTGGCATCATTTTTTTATTGTTGTGTGTAACTTTGTAAAATTTAGATCTTTTTAATAATTTATTATTTGGAAAATCTGAATGACATTTTGCATTTTGATCAATGCTAGAAAAGGCATAACTTATTAATTCACTTTATGTGCAGACTTTTAGCTGAAAAGTTAATGCTTTCAGATCGAACTAAATTCCACATAAAGGTTTCACAAGATTTAGCTTTCTCTTTTCAAAGGAAAGAGAGAGAGAGAGAGAGAGAGAGAGTTAAACATCGCGCTAATCAAGAAAATATTAAGAGCACACTCCACTGTATTTGATATTTAACTCAAATATTTGCTAGCGTTAGGAATAAAATAAATCTCGTACAATATTCCATAATGACGTCATTCCACTACAGCCTTTATTTATGCTGAATATTATGGTAAGTCGCAGAATAAAACTGTCAGTCAGGGTGAAGTTTAACGCTTTTGAAATCGCATGTTTATGGGTTTATGGACCCCTCAGAAGTGCAGGAGAATGGAGACTGAAAAGGGGTAAGTTTTGAAATGGCAGTAAATAAAAGACGAAAGATTTGATCTCCGGGGAAATTTGCGTGAGGTGTGGGTCGTCCTTTCCTGGTCAAGGACCTCGTTTGGTCTTTAAAGCCTTGGTCTGTTCAGAGCACCTCAGGTCCGGTCTTATGAGTTGCTAAATCCATGAATTTAGTTTTGTTCCCATTGAGGAATCACATATGAGAAGCATAAAATGTGATACATAATCTTAAAAAAAAAGAAATAATCCGAGTGTCATTATTAAACCTTCCCACTTGCAAGGAGTGACACTTCCCATTTTCTTCCTCCTTTTCTTCTTGTTTTATTTCAAAACGCTTCCCTCACCCTCATTTGATTCCTGCTCCGTCGCCATCTCTGGATTTACTCCGAATTTGGCTCTTAATTCCCATTCATTTACATGCTCGATGGTTACAGAGTAAATTACGATCATGATTTGGTGGTATAGTTATAAATCAAACAGGACTCGTTTGAATGTTTCTCCGGTAGGGGAGAGGGAGCTGTGAGTTATTTCTCTTACGAATAGCAGACAAATACAGTATAGATAACTGAAAAATATATATAAATAATTAGGTACAAGGAAAAATCGTTCATTAAAAAAAAAAGAAATAGCGGAATCTCCCGTAATGACCAGAGCTTTAGAATATTATGAACCCAACGCAGGAGAGAATTCCTGTGTTATCACAGCATTCATAAGCAACCAAAGAGAAAAGTTCTTTCAGTAAATGATTAATATTTTTGGAGTAAATGAAAACATTAGTTTTCCATGAAATGGACACATGTCCTTATTCAATCTTAAATGCTGGACCATGCAGTATTTAATGAAGGAAAAGTTCATTCAGGACTATTCAGTTTGATGTGTTGAGATTCTCTTCAATACACACTCACACACACACACTCACACACACACACACACACACACACACACACACATATATATATATATATATATATATATATATATTATTGTAAAATATTAATAGACAATGTTTTTGGTGAATCGAATGGTAATTTGAGTTAATACGTGAGACAGACGGAGCAGGTTACAAAGGTAATTGCTGGAAATAATGAGATTTAGTAGCATATTCTGGAAGTCATAAGGGCTACAGAAATATTTTCTTACGCTAGATTGTAGTTTATTTGAACAGTGTTTGTACATCCTAAAATTCTTTCATAGACGATATAGGAATATTATTCAGATTAATGTTTATCGTCTGTTATTAATGAAAAGTTTGTATTAATTTATTTTATCCTTAAAAATCAGATGATAACGAGAGAGAGACCGTTAAGCTGTGGATATTGTTTTTCCGTTTTCCGTTAAGCTGTGGATATTGTTTTTTTCGTTTTCCGTTAAGCTGTGGATATTGTTCTTCCGTTTTCCGTTAAGTGGACAGGAGTTTTCGTTGGTTGGCGTTGTCTCTCATTTAGTTGTGCACATTTGTTGTCATGTTTTTCGTTTTCCAGCCATCCGTGAAAAACCTGATTCTCGGGGAGGGGGGTTGGAGCAGTTGTTAGTTTTCAGTACAGGTTAAATTATTTAATTTGGTTTCAGACTGAGTGATAAACATTCTTGATCATCCTTCCATTTTTCGTTTCATAACTACTTGCAATTAATTTTTTTTTAGATTGTTACCAATGTATCAATTTTCCATTTTTACTAATTACCATATGTCTTAATGAAGACAAATTTCGTTGTTTCTCATTTTGAATTTGGACTGAGTTTTCGTCACATTTAATTTCCCTTCTATGTTTTTATTTCTCTTCTGCAAAGTTATATTTTCCTGCCGTATTCACGCAAAGTGTCCTTTTTACAAGGCATCCTGCATTTGGCTTCAACACTTCCCGTTTGTAAGAAAAAGCGGAAAAACCTAAGTAAGAAACGCGTCTTTAAATGCTAACTCCCCTCATTCACTTCGTGTCTTTTGTAAATAGCAGATAAATTACATCATAGACTTTTATTTAGAGACATAATCATAGAAGGCTTTTTTGTTTTCATCTGACTAGTGTTAACTTTCATGTGGTAGGAATGTTCTTCACATAAGAAAAGCTCGCTTGATGAAAACGAAGACTTCCTTGATTCCTAAATTCCTTTCGCTGTTAGGATGTATTTTATTCTCTTCATAAAGGTTTATTAGTTTGCCCTTATCGTTCCGTATTTTTAATGTTTTTTTTTTCAAAATTACGAACAAATATCCGTTAAAAAAATAGATACTCAATCAAGATTAAGGCCTAAGGGGCTGTGCTTGAGAGAAATTTTTCGTTTTCATAAATTTATTTCTTATTTCCTGACGTTAAGGAGGAAATTACCATGACATTAATTTCGTGTACTTCCCGGTGAGGAAATTGCGGTTGCAGAATATGAAGGGAAAATGACCATAGTTCAGCAGTAGCAGAACCAGTTAGGGAAAATGTCTAATTATTTCGTTCGTGAGGTTTTGCCGAGAGGCCATATGCCCAGGTATGCATTTTGTTTTTCGTTTATTTTTGTTATACATTATTATTAATAGAAAATTAATGAATATTTTCCATGTGTTTTTAAGAGCCTAATTTAGTGACGTTTGACCTATTATCAGCTGTTTCAAAGGACATTATGTGAAATTCATTTTACTGAGTACTCTCGGGAACCAATTTCTTATTCAGACATGCATCAAATGTTGCATATCAGTCTATAGTAATAGAGAGCTCGTAGACTATGCCATATAGCAGTGACATTCCCTACGGTTTGAGAGCAGCAATATTCGTTGGATGTCATTCGTATTAGTGTTTGTAAATTGAAGTCCTTTGTTGGCCGATATCACAAATATCATATTCACATAACCTTCAGTGTCTTGAATGAGACACGATATCTTATCTAGTTTTACAAGAACAACTTTATAATTAGGTAAATTTTATATTTTAAATGCTATTACTTTTTTTCATACAGTTTATATTCGGAAAATTGAAAGCGAAAATGGTTTCCTTGAATAGCAGGCCTAAGAAAAAATGAAGATAGAAGGATGCCATGATTAATAAAGAAAGGATATCGAAAAACTGGTTTATATGATATTGTGATATCGTATAAAGGACTTCAATTTAACCATGCGAATGACGTCAGCAGTCACTATATGGCCTGCTGCTCTCTTGTGTTATAGACTGATGTCATCATCTTTACATTCAATGCATCTTCTAATGAAACGACATAAATCTTAAAAACGCATAAATCATAATAACGTTCTTTGAACATTTCATGCAAACCTCTCACCGAAGAAATATCATTCCTCTTAACGATGTAAATTCTTATGTCTGATATCTAAGTAGTACAACTTTATTAAAGCTACGAACGACATAGTACTTTATGAAGAATATCGTCTAACATCCAGTGCAAATCTTCCCGTGTCAACAATATCGCATCTATAATCATTTAGTGACGCATGGAAATATTTGCGAGAAAACGCAGAAAGAAAAGCATGAAGTAAATATATGGTAGTATTCATAATATAGTGAAACGTCGTCTGAAGCAAATTAACCTTAACAATACCTCCCGATCGGAAAAACATGTGAGAAACAACGCCAGTAACTCATGGTAAACATATCAACAATCCCTGATCGCTGAAATAAAATGTCATTAATGAACGATACTGTCTGACTGAGATGTGGCAAGCTACAATCATGAAACTAAATCATTGATCAAACTAAGTAACTTCGGCTTACACGCATGTATATATGCTGCTGCTGTGTGTGTGTGTGGCTATATTGAAAAGTCTCAATGTCCTTCCCTTCGTGGTGTGATGTGGAAGTGAATAACGTGTACTCAGCCATTTACTGAGAACTTTCTCTTTTGATTTGCTTATAGTGCTGTGACGATGCTTCTCCGGTCGTACGGAGGGCGTTATTTCCCTTGCAATGAACGTTATGCTGGTTAGCTCATATTGTCTGCTGTCGCCAGAGAAAGCAACTACGGCCTCTACCGGAAGAAAACTTGACGGTCTGTTTGTTATAACTGCACCACCAAATCGCTGACATCTGTGACTTCGCGACGCTCTGGCGCTGAGTAAGAGGTAGAAACTAGCTCCAGGGTGAGGCAAATGTTGAAAGAAGAAAAGGAGGAAGAAATCACTCACTGACTAACTTTTTTTAAGATTGTATCATTTATGCTATCGTATGTGTTCACTCAATGAAGACAGGCTTAAATTCATGGATTGCTCATCATTCAGACTGAACAGACAAAGACAAACGCTGACAGGCATTCCAGTCTTTCGTCTTCACTGCCATTCAAACACTCACACAAATCGATACTCCTGAGATGCGATTTCAAGCGTTATTCAGTTCTGCGACTTTATATTCGGCATATAGCGAACAACAGTGTTGACGTCTCGACCGCTGGGAAATGATATGCGGACTATTTTATTCTAACGCAACAATGTTGAAATATCCAAATACAGTGAGTAGCAGTGCGCGATGTTTATCTCTCTTCTCCTTTGAAAGAAGGCGTCTTGTGTTATGTGGAATTGATTCGATCTGGCGACAACTTTCGGCTAAATGCTGCGCATAAAACAATTAATAAGTTATGCCTTTTCTGGCATTAATCAAATGCCAAAATGTCATTCAGATTTCAAATAATAAATTATTAAAAGACAATTACAAAATTATATCCAAACAATAAAATGATATACGGTTAACAACAGCATGACTATAACTGCAACAAACATAAAACAAAGGAACAACAATAATAATAATAATAATAATAATAATAATAATAACTTAATAATAATAATGTTTTCTAATATGTAATAACTTCGGTGAAATGCATAAATATTCAGATGCCGACTACGAGCATCAGCTTTTATAAACACCGCTATTCTCAGTTATATCAAACTCTTAATTCCTAAAACTTTAATTCAATCCGGCTTCTGCTGTCTTTATGAATCAGCTGTTCAATTTCAGTTCAATACTTAACGAAACGCAAATCGCATGTTATGGTATTCTTGAAGCATATTTATGCGAAACAACTAACAAGAAACTTTATAAAATTAAAAGCAATAATAATAATAACCAATAATAATAATAATAATAATAATAATAATAATAATAATAATAATAGTGACTTCACACAATGATAAATATGAAAAATAAGCATAAGTATATCTTATTGAGTAATATATGAAAATCGGTGCTATAATATGGCCTATTTATTTTATATAAGAAAAACATTCCATCATAAATAAAAGTATTACATTTTTAAATAATCATTTCAGCATTTATGATAAAATCTTTTTCTTTTATATAAGCTGTTACACAAATCACATTTTAAGAAGCTTTCTGACAGTGTTCTTAAAAATCTGACTAAAACGAAATGATTTCCAATGAGGTAACTGTTAAATAAGTAACAAATCAACTGCTTGTGTTACAAAACAATAAGCAACCAACTAATAAAATCAACATTTAATCCCTCACTGCAAGTAACAAACTAACGAAAACTGGCCGGCGTGGCTAATGGTGAAAGGCCTCTCGCTTTCCTCAGCACGCCTCGTACTGCGGACGAACGTCGAAGCGGAAGCTGATAATGAACCCTGAATACCACGGGCTGAAAATGCTGAGCGGCATTCCAAGTTAAATTACTGCCTCAATGGACTGTTTGCGATCTTTATTTGTCTAATGAAGTCAAGCAACGAGAAGGCAACGTCATAACATTTCAAGATTTGTCCTTATCATGACTGTGGACGCCAAATATTGAAGATCTTGAATATTCAATAAGCATGACCAGGCACCAGGTGTCTGTGAAAGGACCTGAAACACCAGGCGGCGGTCTGTCACATTGAAGCATTTGAGCAGCGTGTAGAAGGCTGCAGAGAATGATTGTCCACGAACTTTCTGTGATGTTGTGGCATGCGTCCGTAGCTGAAAAACTAAAAAAGGCACCAGTACAACGAATGCTTTGCCCAGTTGGAGGGATGAACATGCAAATGAACGTGACTGAAGAATGAATGAGCTCAGTATTAATCAGGATTCAGGCTAAGTGACCATGTGACTAGTTGAAAAATATCAATGAAGAGACTGTAGGTAAAGACAGCCAGGAGCGACAACTTCTTCTCTGCCGGTATGTGCTTTCTTCCTTGTGTTGAACTTATGAATGACATTATGAACAGCTAATGTGGAGATTTGAGAATGTGCATATGCAGTATTACGAGTATAAAAGTTTGCTAATAAAGTTGAAGGATGTTAATGATCTTGAGGAGAATGAAGATGAGAGGACCAATAGGTATTCGGAGAGAATAGGAAGAAAAAAAAGGCAATGAAGACTGGAAGTACGAAATCTGACAGAGGCTTTTCAAGGAAATGTCTAAATAATAGTGTAAACGAGTAAACTATAATCATCAATGATGTATTACCTCTTCTCAGTACATCATCCCGAAGTATTTAAGCAACCTGGAAATTTTAACTGAAAAACCCTGAATGAAACAGACGTCAAGCCGGCTGGCATTTTTTTGCTATATTCAGGCTAAAGCCCAACCAGGAAATGTCTATTTCATGTGCGTAGTGCGAATCAGTAAACAACTGCAATAAATGTACTGTGAATACATCGGCTATCTCTCTCTCTCTAGTAATGAATGCTAGTATCGCTTTAATCACATCACCACCATAAAATATTATGGCTTGACGTAAGTCGATGATATTGGTGTCCTGATCGACAGTGATGATACACTTATAGTTTATTTATTTTTGTGTTTGAAACGCGCATTTATGATTTCTTAATTTGAAAAATTACAAGCTGTCGCGAATGGCAATTTTCATGACCAGTAACTCATTTGGTACGCGCTAAATGTTATATTTTGCACTGCTAATGTTTTAATGTTCACACGGTAATCCCAGCTTGCATGTCGTTTATGTCAAAATCTCGCTCAACTTGAATAACCTTCCGGAAGGGCACGAAGCGTGAATGCGTTTTACTATAAATTCTGCTCGCGTCTCAGGTGAAAACCCCGATATTAAGCACTGCTCGTGGTCAGATATCGTCGATCATCAGACAATTTTAATGATTGCGGTATTTTTCGGTTGTAATCAGCAATAGATTGTGAAGTAATATTGCTGCAACTGTCTTATAAAATATTTTTGCACTTATATCATGTTAGGCTTGTGTTCAATGGCTACTATCCGCGAAACACGAAGTATAAACTCGTCTGGTGAATGTGTTTAATTCTCTTGGCGTGCTGCGGTAAATGCGAAAATAGTGCGAAATGACCCTTTTCGTGATTATTGTTCCTACAGTGAATATTTACAATTATTACGGTGAAAAATGCGGGTTTGGAGCTCTGTGAATTTGCTACGAAGATACTGCGTGATATCGGTACGATTTTCATAACTTCAGGCGCTCTCGAAAATTACAAAATAACAAATAACGCTGCACCTGCACACACACACATGCGGCTTTCTTAAATCTCGTCATGTGAAGGGCTCGTCTGTGACAATTACACATCCCAAAAGTTGGAAGAAAAGCGAGCACGCCGCGCGCTATTTCGTGCACTATCTTTCGGTACTGGTTAACACAAATATTTGCGTGCTGATGATCTGCTGCGGGTGCGAAAGCGACAACCAAGGTTAGGTCGGTGAACTGACGCTGTATGGCGTGAGTGGGCGGGTTGGCTCGATGAATACTGCTTACGAATGCGTAAATTCCTGTAGTTACTTTGGTTAATCGGCGAACGAAGTATGAGGCATGATGACGTGACGATCTGAATTAATTGGCTCTTCTACAGACTAAGCTGGGGTCTTATGCTCTAACCAACAGTAACATCAGGGAAGGAGGAAGATATGATTATTGAAATAGCACGCCTTCAAGTCAACTTCCGGGCGGACGACAGCTACATCCCGAATTCTAAAAATGAATAATAAGATATATATGATGAAAGATTATGAAGATCGGGAGAAAGAACAAGCAAGAAATAATAAACAAATATAACGGTACTTGTCGTTTCAACTTTCAAAATAAAACTTTCTGGCGAAAAATGAAATGGCAGAGATTTGACAATCGAAAAGAGGCTTTTATAATGAGTCTCTTCCTGATTCATCTACTCTCTACTATATATATATATATATATATATATATCTGTTTGCTTGCATCTGCTTGTGGCTTTTGTCGTCCAGGCCAGATTAATACCATTTGTCTAACTGCAGGACATATGCTGGGTATAATGGTCATCTCAAGCCGACGAGGCGCAGTTTTATTTACCAAATAACCAGGTAAATTTTACTGAATTCTTTATCACGGAGTCTTGTTCTCCTTTTTGCTACCTCGGCACAAATGTGCTCTCTGTTTGACGCTCGTAACACTTCGGAAACTTGAAGCTGTAACGATCAAACGACAGAATGCGCTTTTTCGTCTGCAATTCTGTTCTTGCAAAATGCAATCACCTGATGTGTTGTTATCCCGTATGATTGTCACTGCCGTGGTGTGACGCTCCTGAGAAGACAAAGAATTCCGTCTGCTAACCTCGGTTCATGATTTATTGTTTGTCATGTCAGTGATGACATATCTGTAGTTGACATTTCGCTGACACTAATCTCTTGTGGGGAAATACTTTTCGAGAATACGTTTGATCAGGTAATGACCAGAATGAGAGAGAAAGTGATTTAATCGATGTTTGAACAAATTTCTTTTCTTGAAGTTGAGCCGAGAGAAAAGATGGTGAAGATATACGATTTTGACAATGCGAAGTACACAGTTGTTGCAGAATATTCTTATCATCATATCTGCGATGTACTCACTTTTGCGAAAGAAAAATTTTGAAAAATGCTTGAGAATACTGAAGGCTTACTTTACAGCTAAACCCTCGAAGTATACGATATTATCTGTTTTTGTGTCTCTACACAGACTGTATATAAGAGAACTAGAGAGGAAGAGAGAGAGAGGAAGGCTTGGAGGAAGGTGATAAGCAATAATGAGGAGTGCAATCTATCGTCCAAACATGAACATAACTATGAGGCGCAACTATGATCACAACCTGGAAATCTATAATTTAAAATACGATATGTTTCACAACATGGGCCCAGAGTGATCTTCAGTATTTAGACAGGTCATATATAATTCATACAAATAGATTACACAACTGAACTATACAGGGTAATTGGTCATACGAAATATTATTCTATGAAATACATCTAAGCAGAGAAATTTATTTAATATATATTTTCATTAAAATGAAAATATGATTTCGTGTCTCAGCATTTACTGAGTGTATTTTCGAGTTTACTAACCACAGAAGCAAAAATATCGTTTGAACTGTAATAAAAACTATGGTATTGAAAAATAAACTACAAAGAATTAAGTTTAATCTGTTGCACAGAAAATTTTCTCAGCATCTGCAAACAAATCTATAAATCATGCTTTTAAAATAATCGGATTATTTCATAAACAATATTTTTAGAACTTACTACAATTAATGTCATTCGCTGTATATGTTTGCATTATTTTTAACCTGTTAAAAAACTAACAATAATACGATATTTTTAGTTGCTGTAACAACCTTTAACAATAATAACAACCAATAATAATAATAATAATAATAACTAATAATAATAACAATAATAATAAAAGCAAAATATTACTAGTGCAGAAAAAGTATTCTTACCTTACTATCATGTGGACAAAATCTTAGCTTATTCGACAGAACAGTAAACAATATGTGTAGTATATTCGAGCATATAAATCTTGACAGTACCGAAAATTGGCATGGTATAATTCTGATAGTGAAGTTCCTTTGTTGGTATGGTTCAAGCTGGAAACTGTCGCTGTATCATAAAGGAAAGGCAGCGATGTTTATAAGGTGTTAATGAATACTGTGCTATAAGTCTATATTAACAGGTATTGTTGATGTTTTATTACATAAATGCTGGTGGTAAAGCAAATGCATGTAATAACCATACTAATGCATCCTTTGGTATTTCTGCTGTATGGGTCATGCAGAATTTTAATTACGTTTCTTTTGGAGTAAATGGTACTGCTCAAAAGTAATTAATAACTTGTGCACTGAAACTTCTAATTTAATCTGAATTCGTGCTTTTATTTTGACATAAGACAAAAAAATATTGATTTTCGATAAATATGATTATTATTGTTAAGTATCAAATACCAAAAGCAATCGCTAATCTAAAACTAACATTAATGAACCCAAGTATTTTCAATGATTAGCGTGTTGTTTGACGACTCGGTCATTATCATGAGTGATACTAATTCAACTCGATAAACGAAATCAATAATTACTCATTCCATTCGTAATCTTTTGATCGAATGGACCCATTCTTCTCTACTCGCTCAGACAAGGCAAGATGATATATTATGACTTTGTAATATTCACTTAAATGCACACAATTTTATACACACACAAATAACGCCATACACTTATACATAAATGTATATATATACTTTATATATGTGTGTGTGTTATATAAATATATATATATATATATATATATATAATATATATATATATATATATATAATGTATATATATATATATATATATATATATATATAAATGTACATATAGAAATAATCGCTTACACAATCACGTGTGGAACGAAATAAATTTCTCATCAGGATCGGGCAGGTCTTTCAATTGAAGGCAAGGGCGCTGCCCACTAGACCATACAAGTCATAAAGTGGTTGGCACCTAATTGCCACCACCAGGAATTACCTGGGCAAGCCAACTGCTTGCATACCAGCGTTTTTTCCCAACTTCTCGACTCAGCAATGACCCAATTGACCACATTTTCATTCGAATTATCCCTTCTGAGTAAATATGATAGAAATAATCAACACACAGTCACGTGTGGAACAGAAATAAATTTCTGACTCATATCAGGATCGAACCCAGGTCTTTCAATTGAAAGGCAAAGGGCATACCACTAGACATACAAGTCATAAAATAAGTTGAACCTGGTCATACTGCACACAAGAGGTGTCAATTGAGTCATTGCACAGGTCGGGAAGTTGGAAACCACGCTGTTAGCTTGCCCAGGTAATTCCTTGTGCACTGGCACTCAGGTTCCAGCTCCCTTGACTTGTATGGCTTGGGACAGACACTTGCCTTTCAATTGAGTTCTGAGTTCATTTCTAGTATGAGAATCATAAATTTATATATATATAATATGCTATATATATATATATAATATATCATATATATATATATATATATATATAATATATATATATATATATATATAATACTATATATATATATATATATAATATATAACTCATATATACATATATATATTATATACAATATATATGTATATGTACATGCTATATAATCTCTACATATTATATATATATATATATATATATATATATTATATATATATATATATATATATATAAATTAACTGTATATATATATATATATATATATGTACATTGGCTCAATGATAGTATTAGTTCCTGTCTCTCTGCTCTATATATATATATATACTCTCATAAACTCTTTCATACACTCCCACTATATATATGCTATATGCATGCATAGTCTGAAGCTATATAACGCTATCGTCTCTGTTCTCTTAACACGGGGGCCTGAATTGCAATCGGTCGCCATATTGATGGTCGAGGTGGTGACTGGCTTTAGTGTATCTTGGCCAGGTATGTCGAGGATGCTGCTAATGGTCAAAAGCTCTGTACCGATCCCAGATCTAAATCTCCATGCTGATTTCTTGTTTTCCGAGCGGTATACGGCAGTTTGCCGTATGGCTGACAGATCATAGGCAAGAAATTTGATGAAAATTACCTACTCGTCGTCACGCTTGCCCAATTCTGTTGATGAAATAATCCTTTGCTCAGTGACAAAGTAAATCATCCCTCCATTGTGAAAGATCATTGCAAGTAAAAGAGTCTTTTATGCACGAATCGATATCATCCCACCACTGCACTGCCATGCTAACCATGTAGCGCATTTGTCGCACGTAGCCATATTATGAATGATTTTTTTTTTTATCACATCACCGTGATTCATATACAAGCATTAAGCTACAAACGTCCTTTAATATCCAATTCGCTCTGTCTCAGAAATAATATATTTTCCTATATGTTACCCGAAGGGGAATTTTTAGTTGACAATAAGTTCGTCGTCTCGTGGGGTCGAACCACGGAAGACAAGAACTCATGACTACAGTGACGCGATTTTAACCACACAGCCAACAAGCGAGGTATAAGTAGATACCGACTCCCACCTACAAATCCCCGTCGAACTCAGGTATTTGTATTTTGAATCGATATCAGCCCATCTCTGCCATGCTAACCATCGGTTGATTACATAATTTCGACTTTCTACGACCTGGTTTGCCACGAAGCCATCACCGTGGAAGGAAAAGGGAGAGAACACATATCCGGTCTCCTAATGATAGACAGTGTAACTTTGGGAGAAACTAATTGAAGGCGTAGAAAGACGTCCTCCAGGTGTCACTTGTAAGCTGGAAAATAATAAAACCGACCTCGTTCCGGGGGATGGGTCGTCTATGCTAAACCATCACCATCACACATCCGCCTAGTTAATGGTCGCCGGGCCAGGTAATAACATTTGGAGAACACAATTTAAGGCATTTAATGACATTAATGACGCTGGTGAGTGTCCGATGTTAACAAGGGGCTAGTGTCAGACCGTCAGTCTCTCTCTCTCTCTCTCTCTCTCTCTCTCTCTCTCTCTCTCTCTCTCTCTCTCTCTCTCTCTCTCTCTCTCTCAAAAGTATTGTGTCCTTCCCTTTCAGATGTTAATGTCAATTCTTCTACCTTCTGTATATGTGTATAATCCATTGATGTAAAGGTTAACGTAGGGTAAGTTACGTTAATAAAGCCAAGTTGACAGGAGGAGGGCGGGTTGGGGTTGATAGGGGGAGGGCGGGTTGGGGTTGACAGGATGTAAGTCGAGGGGTTTTGGAACAGGGAGTAAAGCGAGGGGATTTGAGGGCTTTTAGTCTACTCGTTGGTCACTACCTCGTTCTTACTTTGAACGCTTCGGTCTTGGATGAACTCCTGGAGCAGTAAAACTTATATAAGTTTCTGCTTCACACTTCTACATAATCCCATGTAATGCGATTTAGTAGCTACTTTGTTATCTTTTCCAAAGGGCAGAAATTTCCATTTTCCATTGCAACGACCACCTCCGACCATTACAATATTTTATATAAAGTTATTAATTAGACCAGGCTTTTTTCAGTACCTATGACAAATAAGGAATACTCAAAGGGGGTTAAATTTGTCCCCCAATAACTAAACAATTATTCATTACAAAAGAACGAAAAGTTGAATATTTAGGGAATATAAATACATTCAATAACAACATCCAAACACACCTGTCATTCGCCTACCTAACTATCGCTCACGAAGTATTAGGGAAAGAAATTAGGGAGAGGTGGGAATGACTCTTAAACACAAGTACGTAAATGCTATCAAACACATGGCAGTGAATCAGGAGGAAGAAGAGACCTACTACCATTAACAAAACCTATTTCTTTACCATTAACAAAATGGGAAAAAGCGTTAAAGGCAAAAAGATAAATTTTCTCCAGCAAAGAATACACGGTAGTTCTAATAAAGAAAATTTAGCGAAAATGGGAAAAAGTATTTTGGTTGCGTTAAAATTTTGAAGAATTAACCTAAAGTCCATCCAAAAGGGGTTTCCATGCGCGATCTTCTCCAGACAGATCAAAGAAAATACAGATTCGTTCTGTATTGAGAGCGAGATGTTGCGTTCTCTAAACCAATACAGAACGCCATTTTGTTCTGTATTTGGATGTCTGAGATTATTTTAAAATTAATGGCTTATTTTTCAGTCAATCTTCCCAGACTGCAAAATTTGGTTGCCTTATACGTGTAAAATACGCGGCAAGATGGCACGCGGCATAATATGACTCAAGCGAGTGAACGAGAGGTCAGTCTCACCACCCACTAACCCATTACCCATAGCCCCCACCCCCTTCCCCGGCAGGAAGGACCGATTATTTCTATGATGTTACTTTTCAATGGCTATTGTAGTTTAGCAGTGGAAATAAATCCTGCATTTTCGTATAGTTCTGAAGGAATAAAGTTAAGTATTTAGTTTGACCAGACCCCTGGCTGATTAACAGCTCTCCTAGGGGGCCTGATCCAAAGAACCAGGGCTGGTGGTTACCTGGAAACAATTGTGAAACCGAACCACATTATAGGAAATGAATTTTAAATTCCTCTAATTCTTCACGCGAGAATCTGCTACACAACGATATCGATCAACGGGAACTGTATAAAATAAACTTGATGGTATACATATATATATTATTTCATTGTCTGTTTCATTTAGTTTTGAATTTCTATAGACTTGTCAACGGTTCTTCCAGTCCTCATCACCGTCTTCATGGCAAGTGCAACAACTCGTTAACATATGGATGTTCTGTATTTTTCTGAGCTCGACCCCCTCCCCGGTTCATATCCCGGTTCGGCAAGTGCAACAACTAAACACCCTCCCCCTCAGGAACATTCCATTTGGCTGACAACAAACAAATGCACCACCAGTGTCAGAAGCCCTAAAAGTGTAGAAAAAAAACTGTTTCCAAGGTATTGCACTTGCCGGACGGGATATGAACCGTTCCAAACAGGCATATATACCCATGCTCTGTCTTGTGAAGATTGCGTATGGAAACCCCTTGTTGGATGGACTTCAGGGGTTAATTACAGGTTAATTACAGCCGACCCCTAAAAATAACGTTAAATTGTAAATAAGCAACCAAAATACTATAAGTAACTGCCATTTCTCGCTAAATACCTGTCGTAGATCTATTACTTAGAAATACCGAATACACAAATATGTTAATATGGTGACGTTGAAGCTGGACCAATAAAGCTATCCATGAGGCACGCAGATAACACACTGGTAAGATGTCAATGACACGCGTCAGGGACATCCCAGGGAAGAATGAATGACTCGTATACCCTTACCAGGAGAGATGTTCAGAGCATGCTTTGTCATGACTCTGAAGGGCACACTGTGCACACCAAACACGACAGAAATCAATAACCACCGGAGGCCACACAAACCAAAAATAAAGTTATTATTAAAGTATTTTGGAACATGCCACGAAAACCAACTCTCAAACTACACGATCCCAAAAACTCATAGGGTAAACCAAAGCATATTTATAACCAAGAATAACAGTAAACGTACAAGAAATAAATAAAGGAACACTTACGCCGTCATTGGAATCGTGACAGTTAGCGGTGATTTGCTCAAAGACTTTCTAATCTTATTTTCCTTGGCACTGGAGCCCAATTTCCCGTAAAGGCACTTTTTTTTAATAACATTCACATGGGCCTCCCCTCTGTCCTCCTTAGTTGTCTATAATGCCTAGCTAATGCTTAGTTACAAATATAATCTGCGAAAAGTGTGAGAACTTAAACGCACTTGCTCAGTAAACGACAACTGACCGCAAAGTGGGAAACGCAGGTTGTGGCTGAGTAGCAGGGGAGTTGGCTAATGCCAATTTTAATTTTGATTTATTTTCAAGTAACTACTATTTTAATACTGAATGCGTCATATAACAGGATTATAGTTGCAAAAAACAAGTGCAAAGACAGTATTATAATGATACCATCATATTTGGGTTAATATTTTCCCAGATGAATGCAAGCACTGTTTACTTGACGTTACACAGACTATTGGCTGGTTAATACCAACCTCTGATAAGTTCCTAAAAACAAGCAAACAACAGCAACGATGAAAATTGAATAAAATATACAGATAATAATTTTTGCACTGATAAAAGTAAGTATTAAGTTCATTTAATACCAAATGTTATATAGTGATAAAATAGACATGACCAGAGAGAGAGAGTCATCATTGTTGGCATTCCTTGAAGCCACCCAACCAGCAGAGTGAAAAGAGGAGCGCGAGGGACGGGACCAGTAGAGGCAATAATACACTTTTCCTCACCCAGTTTTTGATCCCACAAAATGAATACTCGGCCAGGATTTCTTGTCAAATGTCACAGATTGTTTTCATGCATATTCCAATGATATTCATATATCATTAGTGGGGTGTAAAGTTTATTTTCCTTACTATTATAAAAGGGGCTCGCCAATTATAATTTGTGAACTGAAGCCCGTCCTCAACGTCATCAAGAATGGCTGAACTGCTGCATTCACTCGTTCTCTCGACCCTTTATGATTCAGGAGCTGAATTCGCGGGAAAATGAATGATCAAAATTACCACATTCAGCCGCATGGATCATGTTGAAGTTAAAGAAGTTCTTTGCTGGTTATCTTTTCTATGGGGGCGATTTATGTGAAGCATACGTAAATGAATGTGAAAAATGTGACCGTTGATGCCATTAATTTTATTGCAATCAATTACTGTTATGGAAATGTATGAAAATATCAGTCAGCATTCCATCATGCGAACGTATGCCAATACTGATTGTCCAGATGATTACGATGTCCGCTGAAGCTAAAGGGAGTGATTCAGGACTGTTTGGTCAGAGGTCGAAGCGAGATCTCATTAGAGAATAATATCATTTGTGTTTCAAAGGATTACCGACCATTAAATTAGGCGGAACTATCAACTGCTGAACCAACTGAGGAGAGAGTTAATAAAAATTACGCATTACTTAAAAAAAAAAATAGCACAAAAGGCCATTTGAAGGACATGTTTTTCTGTCACCATTATCCTATAACACGCTTTCGCTAGTAAAAATCTACAGGAAGCCGGTTACAACTTTCATATCTCGTCATTTCGGTAATTAGCCTTGACATTCCTTTCGATCAAATTCCGGCTACGGTCTTTAGCAGCCAAACCTTAGCTGCTCTGTGGAGATCAGTCTCTTGAACCTTGAGGGATTTCAAGCCCTGATTTAACCTGCTTGTAAGTTCTAGGTACTGAAGGGGACTCCTTGCAGTTCTATAAGAGACGGCGTCCGGTCTTGTCTGCCTACTTGTTTAGCCTTGATCTAGTTGATATGCCAGTCATCCGACTGTTGTCAGTGCCACTGAGAGGCCACCAGCGAGGAAAAGGATGTCAGGAGAGAACGATTTTTTCCCTTTCCGTTCCCGTGTCGATATTCCGCTGACGTATGAAGATAATATTTTTCCCCGGGCAATGCCTCTTTTCTCATTATAACTCGGGGGAAAATAAGAACAGATTTTAAAGCTGCAAGTGCCTCTTTTTCGCCAGAGAGAGAGAGAGAGAGAGAGAGAGAGAGAGAGAGAGAGAGAGAGAGAGAGAGATTAGTTCCAAACCAATAACAACATAGTAATCTTACTGAATTTACACTTCGTGAATTTTACCGGTTGTGTCCTTTATCGGCAACTCTTTGTCAATAGACGTTACAAGTTTTTCCAGGCACTTTCCCCAGCTCCTTCTGGGGATTCCAATTTTGTTTATAAGAAAAAACGAGACATTTGCATCGAACATTCAATATCTGGTTTTTCACAATAATTTCCTCATTCGACCAAAAATGCGTAGGAATACTTTCATTTTCTGGGTTTATTCTACTTGCTCTGATCCGGTCTCATTTATTCCTTTACCTCCCTGTTAACTCCAGAATTTTCGTTATTTCCGAACTTGTCTTCCACATTTTTCTCGAACACCTTATTCATCCACTTTCATCCTGTTGCATGATTAATTCCTCTGTTCTGCACCTGCTCTTCAAAGGTCTCTTTGCCCCGTTGAACCTCCTCGCTCATGACGCAACCTCTGACTTCTGTTATTCTTGTTCCGGCGCCGCCTTTAGCCCCAAAAGACTGACTTTAACCACTGACCTAGTCCAGAAATATCGCGAACAATTCATCAGTTTACCCTTAGGAGGGTGGTGCACTGTAGGCATTACTAAAGGGTGTTTGCAGCGTCCCTACGACCCTTAGATGCACCCACTCTCTAGCCTTTTGCTCTAACTTCATTCCTGCCTCCTTCCTTTAATCTTGCTGTCTAATCTCTCTAACTATACATTACTTCTTAGTGCAACTGTCAGGGTTTCTCCAGCTCTACCTTTAGGACCTTGTACTTTATATCATTTATTTTCTAGAGTCCTTTCTATCTTGCTGTCCAACTACTCCAACTCTCTGTTTGCACTCTCCCTAGCGCTGAATGGCCGAAACTGTCCCAGTGGTTGACTTTTTATACCAAATTCCAAGAATCCAAAACCAGTAATTTTAGACTGTGGGCTACCAATAGCTCCCCATCTCCACCTTTGCGGATTTTTATGGGATGATTGTTTTCATAATCCTTGTGTTATCAACTAATGGATTTTAGTTGTCTGCCAAAAAATTATCCCCTGTTTTTACCGATTACCGCCATATTAAACAGGATAACAGTTTTCTCTCTTGTTGTAGGTTAACAGAGGTTTTATGTAGACTCTGATGTGTTTTATTTAAAATTCTGTTTGGATTTTGTTATAGACCTAATTCTGAATGATTCAGCATAACATCTTTCATTTGCGGGATGCAGGAGCAAGATATAATTGGCCAACTATAGCCCTAAATGTCTGAGGAAAGACGTAAAAGTGACGAGAAGCCATTGAAGCTGCGCCAACCAAGGTACAGAAAGCTGAGCAGAAGGATTTGGTTGGTTTATCTTGTATTTCTCATTGTGATCAAAACAAGTCAGATTTGGTTGTCAGGCCACTCTCTGAGACAGTGGAACTGCGACAGTTCTTGAATTCTGTTAGCGAAAAGTTGCCTCATATTTGTGTTCAAGTGCCTAACGAATTCTCATCAGATGTGCACGAAAAGAAAATGCAAGAAGTAAAGATGCTGATTCTGGGGATATTAAGTCAATAGAGGAATGCAATGCTCATGATGCTACTTTTAAGTACGTAGCTCTTCATGTTCAGGAGAGTGTTATTGAAGGATCCAACGCTCAAAGAGAAATACCAACATTTCATGTTAGAAAACAGTTCCGAATTTTTCAACGAATTCTGTAAAACAGATAAACTGAAATCAAAGCTGATCAAGAAATTTGGCCCACAGATACAGTTCTGGCAGCCAAACTACAGGAGTGAACTTGTTCACTCGACATAATTATGTACGTAGAGGACAAGTGGTGGAATCTGCATTTGAAGCAACAGCATCAGACTCAAAACGATTAGAAGAAGCTGCGCTGGTACCCCACAGATATATCAAAAGGTCACAATTATAATCGCAACCTATGCCCTGGCCCCCATCTCCGAATTTCTTAATCGGATACAATCAGTCCACCAGAGATCTTACCAGATTTCCTAGATCAATTTATTACTGGAAAAAAGCAACAAGACCCATCTGGAAGGACAAGAAGGATTGTGAAATCATCTGCCGAAGACATTTGTTATGCTGCTTCAAGGGGACAATGGATGATGCCCAAACACATCTGCTTGGCATGACACTAAGCCACCTTACAGGTGCTGAAATTACAGTTCCTTTTTTTTTTTATTTATAGTCCATGTTAATGGTAAGCTCTGAAAATGTGCTCACTAAAAAAGCTATACTTTTTTTCTATTATTACGGCCAACATTGTCTATATACCTAAAAAACATCAACCATTTAAAAAAAATAATAATAAATGACTGTGATCAGAGGTAATGTCACATTCACTGTAACCAATTCCTTTCTATCGTTACACAGATTTTTATTCCCATAAATAAATTGCAGAGAGAATTTTTTTTCGAGTTGCGCCTTTGTGAAAACATGTCATCTTTTTACTGCAAATACAAGCAATACACGAGTCTCAAATTTATAGCATAGATGTATTTTATTAATATATAAAATCTGAATGGAAACTGAATACAAATTAATCTTTGTAATAATTTTACTGGTTCACTCGAATGATGACATTTAGGAGTTTTATTTAATATATGATGTGCTTACTTATTTTTAGCCTACCGTATTTTTCATAAGTATAATAATTTTAAATCTAAAATATTTTACTCCAGGTGACTTTTCACAATAAATATGCAAATCATATTCATTCAGAAAATTGACCTAACAAAAGACAATGTTAATTCGTAAACGTCAAAATTACGGAACGTTCTTGAGACGCAATGCCAGACCGACCAAATAATTGCAAACAAAAATAACGCCGTTTGAGTGGATGCTGAAGAACAGCACGGAGCTCCAAAGCGTGTGGTAGAATAAGTCACTTAACGAATCATAAACTATTAGTACATTCTAATCTCTCTCTCTCTCTCTCTCTCTCATACTATTCAAAAAATTTAAATGAAGAGGTAATAATACAGAAACTTATAAGTGAATGTTTTGTTTCTACTTGAAAAAAATAACGTTTAAATATATATCAACGAAAGAAAATATATGTTCAGATATACACTAAGCAGAATAAATCGCTAATAACTTGCCTGTCCCCTGATCGGGTAGTTCAGACATCTTCCAACGCTGACGCTTCTCTTCTATTGCATATCATTAGGCTGTTAAAGAGATGTATTTATATATCTAACGTGTGATATTGATCTAAACGATCAATATCACACGTTAGTTTGGATGGTATTGTTCGCGATTCCGGTTGATGGCAGGAAAAAATCCTCCCTAACCACTGACGGCCCAGTGAATATCGATACATTGGAAATACTGTCAAAGTCCGCTTTCCCATTGCTTGCCGCCACCCGCAATGTTCCGTTTTCAATGTTCCATTTTCAGTGTTCCATTTTCAGTGTTCCATTTTCAGTGTTCCATTTTCAATGTTCCGCTTTCAATGTTCCATTTTCAATATTCCATTTTCAATTCAGAAGAACCCAGTAGTGTATTGACAAGTGAATCAATGCATGAAATATCACAAGCTTTGTGAAATATTTTCTTCCCATACTCGTAGCTTCTTGCGTAACATGTTACTATGTAAGCAAAAACATTACTCATTATTTAACCAGTGTAAAATTACTTCTATAGATACTTTGTAAACAAGTAGCAGAACCGTTCCGGCATTATCAGTATGGCTAAAGAGAAAATGTCCGTTGAAAATAAAAAAAACAGATTCCAATGAAATATCTTTATGTTTAAGAGTTTAAATCATTAATCTCACCTGGAGACAGATAAACATCATTTCTTATTTTTTTTTTTTTTTCATTTAAAAATGCCCGACACACAGCAAGCACATTATTCCTTTAACTTCAATGTAACAATTAAGAATTCTTCTGTAACCGTGTTCATCAGTTTGTCTTGAGTAAAGACTAATTAATGACCATACTACATAAAAATTTCCTTTATGTAGACAAAACGTTCCACTATCGGCAAACTGCTGCACACCCTTAATCATTACTGTATACAATAGACACTGTTACAAAAAAAAAAAAAGCAGAACAGCAGTATTCCTGTTTTTTTTTTTTTTAGAGTTTACCGGTGATATCAAACACTAATCATTCAAGCCATTCCTTGTAGTAATCTAATGAGCACAAGAACCTGAATTGAGTTCTAAACCATACAAAAACTCTTCTGACTTCTTGACAAAAACGTAGAAAAATATTCTTTGCATGTTTAGCTTCCCCACAAAAGTCATGGTTACCATTATCCCTAATCCATAGCATTTCTGTCCTCTTGATTGTGGGTCATCATCATTCATTTAGATCTCTTGATTGTCAGTCATCATCATTCATTTAGATCTCTTGATTGTCAGTCATCATCATTCATTTAGATATCTAAACACGAACCCTCTTTCACTTGAACTTACAAGGGAATAGCTGTCATTTTCCGTTACTCTCTTCCACGTTGTAGCAACGGATAATGCTTTGCTGAGGAGTGTTGTGATTTTGCAGAAATACTGTAATGATGATGAACTCTCATCATGCTTCGTTTTTTAGTTTCTGTCAAGGAAAACTTTTGTGCTGGCTTTGTCTGTCCGTCCGCACTTTTTCTGTCCGCCCTCAGATCTTACAAACTACTAAAGCTAGAGGGCTGCAAATTGGTATGTTGATCATCCATCCTCCAATCATCAAACATACCAAACTGCAGCCCTCTAGCCTCAGTAGTTTTTATTTTAAGGTTAAAGTTAGCCATGATCGTGAGTCTTGGCCACCACCGGGCCGTGGTTAAAGTTTCATGGGCCGCGGCTCATACAGCATTATGCCGAGACCACCGAAAAATAGATCTATTTTCGGTGGCCTTGATTATAGGCTGTACAGAAAACTCGATTGTGCATTTTTTACTGGGGGGGGGGGAGGGGCGGGTTGCCGGTTTACATGGTACTGTGTTTTAAAAGCTTACAACCTGAACACCCGCGACCTTCCTGCAGGTAATTCCTCCACCAATTTCCCTTCCTATTACCACCTCGGGGTTTAACCCTCCCAAATTCCTTGGAATCCGGAAGTAGATCGTTGTCCTCTATCGCGGAAAGAGAGACAGGTGGGTGTGCAGAAGCCATCACTCCAGTGAGCGAGGCTTTCTCTGGGCTAAGCCGATTAAGGCTTAGCCCTTGTTGAGCCACACCTCTGCGCAAATGGAGGACAGACTGGAGCTGTACAATAGATCGGAGAATTCTCGTTCTTTATCCTTTTCCTTATTTCAGTTTCCGCCCGTGATTTAAGTACAAAAATATTAATCATTTTTCTCTTGACTATGACTGAATTTTCATTTTCTGGTAAAATTCAAAGGAAGGAGTCAGGTAGGTGACGGAAAGTTTGTAAAACCTAACATATGGCTTTAAAAAAAGCCATATATCAGAGTTTACTAACTTTATGTCAGCGCAGATACCTAATACATTGCGTTCAGTATTACCTAAAAATTAAAAAATCAGTCATATTCAAGATACAGATTATTAATAGCCAATTTTTGCTTGAAGTCAACAGATGGAAACTGAAATTTACATGAAATATTAGTGAATCCAGTTGTACGAACACAGTTCCCGCTTATATTTATTAGTCTTGTAAGGTATCAGGACAATTATCCCCCGTGGACAATTACCCCTCCGCCCTCCTCCCATGGACAACTACCTCCGAGGACAACTACCCACTAAGACAATTACCTCCAAGGACTATTACCCTAATTGTCCATGGGGGTTAATTGTCCTAGACTTGTCTAGGTAATATTCCGTTATAACGTGTTTGTATATAGAAAGAAATGATTGAGACTTAACATTGTATGTGCAGGCTTCCTGCTGAATAAATGAATCTTCATTGTATCTAAGTATTTGTGGATTCAGCACAATGATTTCATGAAATATATTCTAGTAAAATTAACTTGAAATATTGGCTATTTTTCATTCGCGCTTTTTTGTAAATTAATTGATTTCTTGATGATTTTGTTTGGCACAACCAAAGTATTGCTTCCAACTGCACTGAATCTAGACAATTGCGGTCCATTTTTCTAGCTACAGAAAAATCAAGTTTAAGAGATATTTTTGACTGGAAAATAAAGAACGAGTTACGGGGAAAGTATGGTGCTGAGGATCGCGTTAATTTAAATACAAAGAGAAGCTAATTCCCTTTAATGACCTCCGGTGTAATATACAAATTCACTTGCCCCAGATGTGACCGGGGGGACATATGCCAGTCGCACACGGGGGTTTCTGAAAGAGAATTGATTCTTATCATGGTGTTAGCGACAGAACAGGGGTTAAACTATCCAACCCTGAATTCTCTAACTTACGAGACCTTGTATATAAATGTAAACATAAAATATAATGATTTTGAGATATTGGGGAGAGCCTCGAACGACCTACTTCTGATAATTCTTGAATCATTGTTTATCAAACAGATGGTTGCCCAGTTAAACTCCCGGTCCTCTGCCACACCTCTATACCTGTCGTGGGTGTTCCTGGAATCCCAAGGTGCCCTTTGTTGTCACTTTTGTGCTTCAATGCTCACTCATTAATCTTAACCTTTTTTGACAATTTGTAATTTTTAATTTCATTTTTGTCCGAGTCATTTTAAAGGTTTTGAATTTGTTTAAGTGGGAAGAATCAGAGAGGATAATTCGGTGTGAAGAGTAATCAATTCGGAAGTGCTAGGATAAAGGAGAGGAACGTTTAAAGAGATTTGGAAAGATGGAGTAGAATATTATTGGAAGGGAAGGTCCTTAAAGTCCTGGGGAGGAATAATATGTATGCGTAGGAGTTTCGACGCGGTGCTGGTGATACTTGTTAGTGAAAGAACCAACTACAGTTGTGAAAGTCTTCCATGCAAAGTTCGCAGTAGCCTAATGATTCAGCAGTTAAAGGCTGGATAGAGCAGTGACAGCTGTCTCTCTTCAAATTATATATATAAATTATTCAAATTATATATATATATATATATATATATATATATATATATATATATATATATATATATATATATATATATATATATATATATATATATATATATAAATATTAACTTTATCACATACACAATTGTTCTGTGCATTAGTAGAATTACTAAAAGGACCTCATTCAAACTGGATGGTATCTACCAGAGTTTTTATTCAAAAACTTACAAGCTTTCTTGGACAAACAGTCCACATTATCAAGTATCCGTACAATGAGCAAACGCATAGTCCGGCTGTATTTATATCTGTGTGCTGGGTACTTTTAATCCTATAATCGCCTAGCTCTTCCTGTGTGACCTCCACCCTCTCTTGACCTTGGTCTTTCTCTGATCCCTGGTTCCAGATGTCCGTTTTCCGTGCGTTCTCTTGCGTTTTTCTTCGTTTCCTTGCTACTGTGGAGTATACGATTTTTCTAGATATGCTGTCTTCAAAGCCGTTTCCGGTGTTCCCTGCCATCGTGTTGTTGGCGCAAGTTATGAAGGCGTTCTCTACAACCAGTCTAGATGTTTTGTTGGTGTTCCTGTACAGAAAACTCATATTTTCCCAGTCTATTCTGTGATCATTTTCCCAACAGTGTTTGGCAACTGCCGACGTCTGATTATAATGCCTTATGTTCTGCAGATGTTGTTTGCTTCGCTCTTTACATGATTTGCCAGTTTCGCAGTACATATATATATATATATATATATATATATATATATATATATATATATATATATATATATATATATATATATATATATATATATATATATATATATATATATATATATATATATATATATATATATATATATATATATATATATATATATATATATATATATATATATATATATATATATATATATATATGCATGCGCACGTGGATGTGTTTGTGTATGCATGTAAGTATGCAGAGGTCATTTTAGAAAAGGTTCCATCCGAGTGGAGTAAGGAGTACAACGTCGAAGTTCTCTCTTTCTATCTACACCAGGACCTACTTAGTAGATCCTGGCCTGATCTAGCCACTCCCCACAACAGTCGACTAACAGTTATGAACCTAATTTGCAGCTTAACCCTTTAACCGTTTAGTACGTATATATACGTAGCGCGCCAACGCTGCCTGAGCCGTTTAGTACGTATATATACGGGGAGCAGATGTTTTGACCGTGGCGTTTAGTACGTATATATACGATCGATTTTTCCTGCCTTCCTTTCAAGGCTAATCCTCTACAATATGTTTCCTCTAGGTCCGAGGAAGTGTTGTTGACCATATCCAAGCAAAAACACTTCCTCCCGAACCCCCTTTATCATAATTTTCCTGATTTTCTATAGCTAATGCAGGAATTCGCCAGTCACTTGGCGACATCGTTATGTAGCGAGACAACACTTTGTTGGGCTGGTTCGTTCTCTTACAAGGAATTTTGGTCTTTCGACGCATGGGGTAGAAGGTCTATAATCCTATCTAATCCAACTTTGTCTCGGTAATGAGTTACTTTCTTCCCTGTTTTTCTTTTCCAGCTCTAGCGCAAATGAAAAACGATAAGTAACTGTAGTTTATTGACATTATTCCAACTGAAATATGGAAAATGTACTCACTTGACTGTTTTATTATTTTACGATAGGTTCAGTGCATGTGAGTGAACTCCAGATGCGCTTCATTCTCAATAACGACCGAAAAATGCTTTGTTTATTTATTCTAAATTGCTAATTTATTTCATCTATTTAACTTTAGCATTTCATAAAAATTACTTCAGAAACTGTGTATATTATCTTATGTCATATATATATATATATATATATATATATATATGTATATATATATATATATATATATATATATATATATATATATATATATATATATATATATATATATATATATATAAAACATCAGAATAAATAATTGTCATTCCTTATGAATAAACTCTGGAACGTCACAGATCACAGGGTTAGATCTAGAACGAACAAACATTCAAACATGAAACAATACACAAAGACCATAATCTAAATGAAAGTTACGTTCAAAATTCTTGCACGTGAGACAATGCTGAAAATTCACCCGACAGTGAGAATGATGAAAACGACATCAGAGGCTAACAAGGTCAAGACAGGAAAATGAGGTCTGAATTTGATGATTGTGAACGGGTTGCCAGTAATTTCCGGGCATAAGATTTCGTCTTTGACGACAGTGGCAGTTTCTTTACATTGATAAAGGAAAATCTTTAAAACTAGATGATGAAATTTATCGTATTACCATTTTATTGGTCAAATTATCTTTTAGTCGTAGAGAGAGAGAGAGAGAGAGAGAGAGAGAGAGAGAGAGAGAGAGAGAGATAACTGTTTTCTTTGTGTTGTTCTTTACCCTCCTTTGAACACTGGATGTCATATACAGTAATTCAAACCTAACAATTTTGGCATTGGTAATTCATAACGTTCGTGAATTCTAACAACTATAAAAAGAACAATTAGCATACGGACCAATGAAGAGAGACAACATGCTGTTATATATATATATATAAATATATATATATATATATATATATATATATATATATATATATATATATATATATATATATATATATATATATATATATATATATATATATATATATATATATATATATATATATATATATATATATATATATATATATATATATATATATATATATATATATATACAGTATATACACACATGTATAACTGTTTCCCTATCCTTCGTGGATTTTATCTTTATATATATACATACGTACATATATTTCAGAAAATATGGCCTATTTTATCACAATTAAAACAACTGGAGTCTCTGGAATTTTCTTCGATTCTACTCGTCACATGTCTTCGCTGTTGCATCATTTCCCGATACGGCGACTATCATTATTCTGTGGTTTGGAAACCGCAGCTGACATCTTGCACCTCCCTGACAAAACTACTGTCCAGTGTCAGGGCATTTTGCTAGATTTTGTTAATCTGTGCAAACAAAAGGATTCGTCTGTATCCTGATCAATTCTCTTATCAAAACTATCTACAATTACATCTGGGACCGCGTTAAAAGAAGTAAATGTAACAATCTTTCAAAATTATCTAAGGAGATATTATTTCCAGTTACCCATGGAAACCTATTATAGATTTCTTTAACTCAACTACTGCATCAAATAAATTAGCTCACTGTATGTGACTAAATCATTGCCTGACTTTATTTTGAGAAACTCTAAATTAATCTGCATTCCGTTGAATTCCAATAAGTAGCTCAGAAAGTTTTTTCCGGTTCATTCCAAGTTTTACACCTTCTGAACCCGAAACTATGCCGTTTCCCAATATCTCCTTTATCTAAATCCAGAAATGATTTAGCCTCTGTTAAAGATTCAACGCCATTCGTAATTTTCTTGGAATTCAGATAATTGTTCACTGATTCAATGAAAGTTTCATGTTTTGGTTGGCTTCACATCAGTAACCCTTTTTTCTATTTCGTGTTGCTCGCATTTATTTTCATCAGTGAGCTTGGCATCTAGATATTGATCAAAGCAATTTAACGTATGACTTCAATTCTTCAGATTTCAATTCATTTCTAAAGAAGAATCGGAGTTCACGGTTAGATGGGGTACTTACCAATTTTGAAACAGAACAAGTGTTATCTCTCTATTTAACTGAAAACAGACCTGTGTATGGAACCCACTCGTGTGGCAAACAACGCCCAGCGTTTCTTGTTGAATATCTTTGCGCTAACTCATATCCAAACTTATTTGGTCAAAATTTTAGGAATCAAGATCTGGGAAACAACTCCCACTCCCAGTCTAAAACGTACTAAAAAGTTCCCCGTATTCATTTTGGACCCCTTGACTATGATACTGATAACCACTCATGGCGAATATAGACATTTGTATCAACGTAGCAAGTAGGTGGTATTGACTGAAATGATCGGCTGTTTAAAATCAGAACACCGCTGCCAGCATTTAATTCCCACCCAGGCGAATTTGATTTTTTGATGTTAGTGCTCTGGAATTATAACGAGTCCTTTTGATAAGATTCCCATTTTCTCCCCTTCTTTCATTGATAATCTCTCCTCTTCTCTCTCTCTCTCTCTGTCGATGGTCAAAATTCATCTCTCTCTCTCTCCGTGTATCGTTTCTCTCTCTCTCTACAAAGGGAGATTCACTAAATCCGCCTTGTCTCACCAAATCAATTAAATGGACCATTTTTTTTTTTTTTTTTTTTAGCTGAAAGGTAAGATGGGTCAAATAAAACAAGAAATGAATAAAACAAAGAAAGGGCAATAAATTAGCTAGCTAACTCAACTGTAAAACACTTCTGATTAAAGGGAATAGTTTAGAAAGTGAAATATTAGTAAGAGTAATGTCAAAAAAAAAATCCACAATTTTATTTAGGTAAGGGTACAATTTTTCTAATATTAACACAATACAATAATAATTTTACATTATAACAACTAGTAAATTTATACATATTGCATATTTTGAATTTTATTTGCATATTAGTATAATCATATTTAAAACATAAAATAAAATCAAAAATTAGTTCCAAAATTCCTCATTTTAACCTTAGATGATGTTAATTATCATAATGATTTTGCATGATACCTACAGTAAATTTTAAATCTATTACTTTTTCAAAAGGCTTTTCTTAATAATATAATGGTTGCAGTTCATCACGATGAAGATATGAAGATACTTTTCTCCACCATCTGTGGTCTATGTTGTTTGGGTGGTTTCTCTCTTAACTGCACCTGACTGGATTCTTCTGTTAATTCACTGTTGTACTGATCAAACTAGTTTGCTCCATATGTTGGTTGCCAGTCTGTATAATCTTTGATTAATTGGTTCTACTTTGTATTTTTGTGTATTTGTTCTATATTCAGACCATCATCTTCTTGATTGTTTCATATACTGCGGACCTTAGTATCTTATTTTCGGAATTTTGTAATGCACTTTATATTGAAGTCGATGCTAAACACGTGGGTATTGGTGGATATTCCATTATTGGTCTGATTAGGCTTTTGTAGAAATGGATTTTGATATTTGTGTTCATATTCCTAAATCTGTTACACACAATTTAGCTTGTATTTTGTGTTCTTGCTATTCTAAAAGTTAGCCTTTCTCAAATCGTGTCTTGATATTCCTCTTGTCCGAAAAGAGGCCGCTGCATTCCTAGTATTCTTCTGCTTTTACTAAAATTCATAATTGTTGGTCTAACATTATTTGTAGGTTTGTAAGCAGACACTGATACTAGTATTGATCAAAGCAATTTAGATTTATTTGTCTTTATCTTCCACTTCTTTTCAAACTGATTTATTCTTTCAATTTGGTTCGTTGTTTTTGTCATATCTACTTGTCTTTTCAAAGTTGGATCCCTTCTTCGGGAAAAGTGGCAACGTTTTTCATGTTCGTGGTAATTTTGGTTTGAGTTATATCATAACTGGCGAATATAGACATCAGTACAGTACTCTGGTGGTAAGTCAAAATGATCTGATGTTGTGTAATCATGAATAGTGTTGGACTGATGTTACCTGGAGATCCTTTTGGGACTTCCTTCTTAGATAACGGGAATGGCTTCCCTTGTCGAGTAATTTTGTGACCTGATTGCCTGCAAAGGATCTTGATGAAGTTGGATTCATCAAAAGGACTGTATTTTCTTTCTCAAAAATGTCACCCACCAAACTCGATGCAGGTGGAAAGAAGAAAAGGAGATATGAAAACAACAACTGATCATTGCCTTCCAAGGATACCTGAATATGCCTTTGACACACACACACACACACACACAAACACATATATATACACACACATATATATATATATATATATATATATATATATATATATATATATATATATATATATATATATATATATATATATATATATATATATATATGACTTGGAAATTCCATACAGTTTACTTTTTTATTTGATATTTTTGTTTAGAAAACGGACATGAATCGTGGATGATGTAGAATTCATAACAGGAACCTAAGTTTAGCCCAAAAATTGGATTATACAGACTAAAAATATAAGATCTTTTGGAAACAGCTCGAATATATACCATTATGTCGCTTGTCAAATAAAATTCTGATGATTAGTAATAACTATAATTCGAATGATTAACTGTTGAACCTCTTATTTATAAATTCTAGAACTTTAAAAAGAAAGATTTTCATACACTTCAAATAAACTTCCATACATGAAACAATGCATGTGCGTCGGTCCTGGGAGAATGTTATTTTCCAAATGTCGCCACGCTGATAATCCTATAGCCAAGGGATAAATTGCTGTTATTATCATGGCTGGAAAGAGCAGACGTATAAGTACGTGACAGTGGTGAAAGGGAAACGGCCGTATATACGATAATAGTCTTATATGGGTTAAAATATATGGAATAAGATACAGAAACTGATTAAAAAAAAAAGAAAACGTAGCTCTCCAGCCCTCGAAAGATAGCGCGGCCGGGGTTGTAGTTGCCATGTTGTGTTTTTTACTTTTTGCTGACAGTCTGGGTAGCGTAAATTTTTGCGGGGCGCACGCTTAGCTGACAGCTGGGGGCACCAAAGCTGCTTCCCATAGAAAACGATTATTGGGTTAAAAAAAACACCTATTTAACTCCATATGACAAACATCTTCTATCAACGTTATAAGTGATATCAAATAGTCTAGAATAGCAACCTCACACACACCTTTTGTCTCTTAATCATTTTAAAAAATATCTAATACCATTCAAATGATTCGGAACTCTCCCTGTTAAAATAACACAGAAAACACCGATGTACAACTCTCAACAATTATATTCTCGCATTTTTGTTACATGAAGCATATTATTTATGGCAGATGATTCTCAATGTCAAAGGGTTTTTACGCGTAGCCAAATATATTTACACAGACAGAAACGCAGACACCCTGAATATCATATTACTCTGATAGAAAGGATTTTGCGATTCGTATCAATATTACATCGAGCGCGGAAAATATAACACAGAAGTGAAGAGATATGAAATACAATATTTTTCGAATATGCGATATATTTACCCTCTATTACAAGAATCGTATTTCAGCGGCAGTGCTGCAAATGAATTTTACCTTTTAGTATTGATTCCTGAATTAATTGATGCCCTTATGAGCATGACCTGATCGCCATGCGAAGAGAGATGCTGAAAGGGAGCGAGCCCTTGTCAAGGACTTGTCTCATCACGGAATATCTGACAACATAAGATCTGCGGTAAATGTTTCAGATCTAAAACTTACGAAGAGATTACCGAGTATTATCAATATCATTACTTCTTTTGATTTTTTGTCTGAAACTACTGTATTGTAATAAAGTGCCATTTTGGCATGTGTGTGCTTTACACTAAATGTGACTTTTTCTTATATCATTTACTGGCTTTTCGCTCTTAAAACAAGATGAGATATATAACATGATATTTATTTAATAATACTTAAATATAAAAACCGCTACATTTTCAAGTTCATGAGCCAGGGTTTCTCGTACGAAAAGAGTCATTTCCCTTACAATATTCTGTCGTAAATGTTCCTTATGTAATTTCCATCACATCTACGAATTTCCTGGATGAAAGTTGAACTTTTGGTATTTTCGGTGAAAGCTTTTCCGATTCTACCTGGATTATCCGAACCTTTACACAACAAATATACAGTATATTTACCGCAACAAGTTTATATGTACCATCCACCAACTTACGAATGAAATAAATTATTTTTGCAACCGCTTCATCAACTGAAATAAAGTACACATTTTAGTGAAACCTTAAAACTAAAAAGCAACCTTTCCATGAGAGAGAGAGAGAGAGAGAGAGAGAGAGAGAGAGAGAGAGAGAGAGAGAGAGAGAGAGAGGTTACAAGTTAAAACAGTATTTCCATTCGCAAACTGAAAGTCATACAATGAACACTATTGCAATTTACTTCATAAAATATAATAATCGGCATAATGATGAAGTGAAGAGGACAACTTAACGCCCACACTCTGTCATTTAAATGAAACATTATGATAACGGCCTTTCATGGGTAGTGGGAAATGGGAGGGCTTCGATAAATCGCTTTGGCGGGTTCTAGCCCCTGTGAGAAAAGAGCATGAAGACGACTCGGTTTTTATAGCCTTTCAAGATATAAATATCAATCATCATCAGTATGAGAACACGCGCATTTGAGATGCCTTAACATGACCCTAAGTGAGCGGAGAAAGAGACTTCAAAATAGTGACGTGGGGTAAAAAAAAAAAAAAAAAAATTATTCCCAAGTTAGAAGTGGTTATTTCATGTTTCATGTTCATGGGTTTGTTGGTACCATTAGCCTTCCTGGGAATCGGGGTATGAATGGGGGTGTCAATTTGAAATTGGCAGGAAAAGTTGGAAATAAAAAAAAAAACAGGCCTCGTGGGATATTATCGTGAGGTTTCGGTCCTTCTGAGATGGTCGCCTCGCTATATCAAACATCCGCAGTGACACCAAGGGTTTCGTTCGGTCCTCAGAAATTGCTTTTGTCGGTGGGCCGTCATTTTATAGGTCTGGTCTATTCAGAGGACCTTCGGGTTTCCTTTATAGGATACTAGATGCAGGAATAAACTCCTCCTTTATCTAAAGGAAATTGAATTTTGAACGGAACAGACACACAATCTGCGTTCCATCATGAACCATAAACTCTTCTTTTGATTTATTTTCCTTTTTTTTTTTACTCAATTCATCTCTTAAAGGAGTGCCTACAATTTTGTTTTCAGTTTTCCAACATGAATTTCTGTCTGTTAATAGGATTTATCTAAACAAAGGTATTACATAGAATGTGATCTTTAAAAAATAAATTTCTGTCTATAAACATAGGATTCGTTTGATTCTAACTTGACTAAGGCGAAACTGATGATAACTAAATTCCAATTCTTAGGTCACATCATAAATAGATAAAGCATTCAAAACTCTTAAAGAAAAAAAATAACTAAATAAATAAGGGGAGAAAAAAATAAGGGTCGGATTTAAACGAAGCGCAAGAGACAGATTCTCCCCATCATGCAAAACACGAACAGCGGAAAATTCGCAACTCTTGGTAAGATTAATTACTTTTTTGTGACGCCAGTGTTCTCGCAAGAAAAAAAGCCGTAATTATTCATAACAAAAAAACATAAACGAATGAAAACAGCAAGATTCACTGGGTGTTAATTTTGGGTTAACATTAAACACCAACTTTTCCCGATAATCTCTGGGATGATTCGTGTCACCCGTACAATCTCCTGCTATAGACTTCATTACCATTTGGCTGCGTCGTGAGGTATTGCTCTGGTGGTATTATTACTATTATTGTTATTGCCTGCTTACAATCCTTCCTATTTCATGAGACTATTCCTAATATTATCTCTCTCAGACTAAAAACAACAGCCATCTTTTATCCTGAGAGCCACTTAGGATTCCTTCTGGAAGTGTTACCAGACATGCAGACGAATATATAAATACAGTGTCCAGAGCCTTTCTCTCTCTCTCTCTCTCTCTCTCTCTCTCTCTCTCTCTCTCTCTCTCTCTCTCTCTCTCTCTCATAACTGGACAAATGAAAATGCAAATTAATTACTGAGCAAAATCATTAAACAGCAGTAAATTAAATTAAATGAATGAACCGCTTAAAAAATACCACATATATCAAACTTCCTTCTCCTTAACGGAAGATAACAAAAGATAATCTCATTTGGGTTCGCACTGGTGTCATGGTATTTGCTCTAGCTTTAAACGCAAAGTCAGAAGATGGAAAGACAGTTCTACACAAAATTCGTTTTTTTTTTTTTTTTTAGTCCAATCAGGTGACCTACTTTAGTGAGGTTTGTTCATCATTCTCATCGCTCTTGATACCTCCAAGGGGTTTGGCAGAGTCTGGCATAAGGCTCCACTGCCGAGTGATCTACAAGTTACGCAGTTCAGTGACTTGACTCCTTCCACTGCAAAACTGTCATGACATTTCTTTCCCTAATCAAGAGGCGCTTCTGTTGTTCCTTCTGTGGTATCAAATTTCCACAATTTTTTTTCATTTGGAATTATTCTTGATTTCTTTGGGCATGGTCATGACACAGAGTTAAGGCTGCCCGTCCAATCGCATTTCAAAAAGTCATTTGTATGTGACGTCGAATATTAGTAAATAATTATTGCATATTATTTACTACTTTGACCATTATAAAACTACCCCATACCTTTCTATATAAAACGTCAACACTTTAAATTCAATCTTTCTAAAATGGAATGACACTGACAAGTGACACAGCTCTGAGCAATTGTTTCCAATACACAGAGCAAGTGGCATATTATTCTGGTGCTGTTTTCACTATCGTTATGTCATACATTTAACATATGTTTATTCAAATGCAAGGGAAGGTACCGGAATAAGATTTGACTGCGGGGTAAAATCTATATAGCGAGCAGGAAGGCAAAGGTCAACCATGAGAAGCGAAGACACAACATACAATACAATTTCAAGAGTCCAAAATAAATTTCCTCCCAGAACAAGAGTCACCTTTCAGCAGCAAAGCACTTCTGACACTGAAACCGAATTTTTAATTATAATATTAGCAGCTGAATGAACTCCAAACACCCAGAATAGATGTAGTTAAAGAGAACGCATCTGTGTCAATTGTTCATATGTAAAACTGTGTATAAAAGAAAATTAAAACAAAAATTCCGGTTAACGGGTCTTTTTCCCATTCACTTTTCTTATGGTTACAGCTCTAATTATGTTCATCGCTTACGGGATAATAAGCATCGACCCTTATATATCTTGCTTATAACTTTTCCAGAGTTCTCGATTCAAATGCATAATATAAAATCCAGTCAAAACAAAAATTGCCTACATATGCGTGCGCGTTATTTTTGACGTATGGCTGCATGCTTTTATTATACATACACTAGTGACCTCGCACAACAAAAGATCCATTTTTCATTCTCAACTTATTTGTTAAAGCGGAAGTTTTCGCTGGAGAGGTCCAGTCATAAAAACGTTTCTTTCTCTGACAATATTTTATGACGTTTTTTATTTTAGTGAAAAGGGGTAAAGAATATTGAAATGTTCTCTTGGATAAGTGTTTTATCTCTCTCTCTCTCATATAAATCATAAAAATGAAAATATATGTGGAATGTTTTCTCTGTATAGGTAAGTTTCTTAAATATCCTCCGAAACACATTCAACGTTTGTGTATTCTTTATGTTCACAGAACTTGGTCTTGACAATGGCTGGAACATCTGTGTTGGAGGGTGGGTAGAGCTCTCGGCTAGCACGCTGTTGGCCCAGCGTTAGACTCTCCGACCGGCCAATGAAAAATTAGAGGAATTTATTTCTGGTGATAACAATTCATTTCTCGTCATAATGTGGTTCGGATTCCACAATAAGCTGTAGGTCCTGTTGCTAGGAACCAGTTGGTTCTTAGCTACGCAAAATAAGTCTAATCCTTCGGGCCATCCCTAGGAGAGCTGTTAATTAGCTAAGTTGTCTTGTTAAACTAAGAGATGTGCCTGGGTTCCTCAGTTAGCTGGACAAAATCAGAGGATGCACAGAACTCACAAGCAGACCGGCCATGTTGATCTGTGGAATCTGAATTTAGCCACTCACTGTGCTTTGCATGACAGTCTCCACAAATAACGACTGAAGCTTTGAATCCTGAGACTGAGTCAAACTAATCCTTTCCAAGAGACAGTCATATAAAGAATTGTCGATGTTTGGATTGCGGTAAACAGCAAATACGTAAACACTGTAAAACTTACAGAAAATTTTAAACAAAGAACTTCATGGCAACTGCAGTCCAAATTTTACTGACGGTAAATAGGTCGTCCGGACCTAATGTATACAGCAATACCTTGCGAATGTGGGATGTTGTGACGATAAATAAAACATGGCCATCAAACCCCGGGATTAAAAACCCAACCTTTGACTTGTTACTACTAACAAGTCTCGGATAAAAACGTCAAATCGTAATTACGGGCACAACTCTGGAGATCAAGAAAATTGGACCTTAAGCCCCGAATATTTGAGTAAAGTACTTTGCAATTTTCTTTCTGTAATGAGTAACAGGCCCACGGTTCCGCCCTATGTCTCCAGAAAGAATTAAAATTAATATCAGTATCAAAACTAATAAATAGACTCAAGACAACAGGAGCATTGTAAAAATCAACAGAACCAATAAACAACAATATGATTAACAATATCAACAGTATTTACACTATTTACAAAAATTCCGTTGAAAGTATATACACGACGTGGTAAAAACCTCTGCAGTTATTCCATGTTTTTATCGTAAAGGAAATATCTCTCTGTTTTGCCTAGGTCACCAGAAACTGGTTTAGGACTTTTTGCTTCCCCTTCAAGGGTTTTGTGTGTAATATTTGTATAGTTTATATTTACCGGCTCGTTTTTCTCTTATTTTTTTTTCATATATCGACGCGCGGAGTTTTCGTCCCGAGTGTTTGCCTTGTTCCTAGAGTAGTTTCATTTAGGGACATGTTCTGTTTGTTTAAGTTTTGTTATAATAAATCAACTGTTAAAGTTGTTTTTGGTTTCGTTATCCGTCGCTTGTGTGTATCTTCTTGCCAGAGGTCTATGCTTCATCTTAAATGTTTGTCTATTGTTGGCAACCGATTGGTAAAGATACCGTTGAATGTAAATAATTTGTTTCGGCTTCGGGATAAAATCCTGAAACTCATAACAACACCAAATCCGCCATCACGCTTTGTTCCTTATCCAGTACTGGGTGTCCTTTCAGTTCCAGATAAAATCATAGTCTGATACTTTCCTTCTTTTAAGTTTCTTCATTACTTACTGCACTTCAGAACCCATGACTGTCAGGCTAGCAAAGGGAAATTAGGTCATCATGCCATTGGCCTTTGCACTTAAAGAAATAACCTTGTCTTAAACGTTATCTTTAAAACACCGATATGGAATGAAGTGGATTAAAAAGCATATATACTATATTAAATATCATATATCTATATGATTTTTCCTTTGTTTCAACGATGGCCAATAAGCAGTCAACCCCACGTTTTTAAGACTTTCCGTAATTCGGTCCGGGCCCAGCATTCTTACCAAGACCTCTGGATAAGTAAGTTGTGCAGAATGACGGGAATGTGGCCCCAGGTGAGTGACGCTATGACCGCCACTGGGTTCCAGATTTAGTCTCTCAACCATCTCTTACGTTACCGTTATTTTTTGATGCTATGACTCTACTAGTTATGTTATAAAAAACTGAAAAATTAACTAGAAATATAATTAACCTGAAAGATATCTGTATACAGTAACACTGTATAGTCCCTATAATCAAGATGAAAAAATGTCAAAGTTTTCAGATACTTTCAAGAATATTTCCTGCAACCGTTTTATGTAGATATAAAATTTATCAAAACAAACGCGACCCTTCCACTGAAAGTAATTTAATCTGAAGCGCATACTGTTAATGTTTTATCGCTTACAATACATTTACCATAAGACGATAAATTACTGAAATGAAGTGATATCCACCTCTTTGACTTGACCTTCAACACCGCTATGCAAAACTGTACATCTCTGAACGAAATTTATATTCGTGACAAGTCGGGGGAAAGAACCTCCAAAAAAAACCTTAATGGCCATTTCTTGTGAGAGGGCGACTAAAAGATATCTCCAAAGGGAAGTAATGAGTCGCTAAAGACGCTTTTAAGCGACTGGAAAGTTTGGCGTTTTTGTGTGGGATTTATGCTACGAAAATCCTCAGCGTCAGAAGGATTAAAAGACATGGCGGTTCTTGGCGCAAATGGGGAAGAGATGTTTGATTGTAATTGGGGTATTAGAGGCATAACTATAAAAGAGTTTCTCTCTGTCTCTATCTCTCTGTCTCTCTCTTTTACACACACACACACATACAAGAATTTTGAAACACTTTAGACAATGGAAACATAAAGCAACCAAATTAAGACCTCTCTCTCTCTCTCTCTCTCTCTCTCTCTCCGCGTGCGCGCGCGCGCGCGCGCACACACACACACACACACACACACACACACAAGGTTTTTAGAAAAGCTTTAGAAAGAGAAACACGTAAATTACACAAATTAAGACCAAGAAAATAATATAGACTCTCTCTCCCCCCTCCTAAACCATAATGCGGAAATCCCAAAGGAGACAAAATTTTTAATCTTCTCATGACGAGAAACACGCAGAGGAAAGCACGAATGTCACAGATTATGAACTCAGCGAATAAGCGCTGTCAACTTCTTTACCTGAAAACTGTTAAAAGCGTTGAAGGAGAGCAAGAAAAAAATAATGAAAAAAGCCTTCTTAAAAAAAAAAACCTGCAAGCCATCTACATTTTTTTATTGGAATTTTTGTATTTCTGTCGTTAATGTTATTAGGAAATGTAACACCGTAGTAACCTTAAAATTAGTCAGTCAATTAAGTCTACGGGCTGTCAGAAAAGTTTAGTAACTTTCTCAGTATGCTCCGTAAAAGAGTAATATATAATAATTTTAACAATATTATTGATGGTGCAATAATGGAGGCAGTGATCACTGATAATAGTATTATTATTCGTAGCTGTAGTACTGGGGAGGGAGTGGTATGAATAGTTAGCAATGCAACCATCGTTATAACAGAAACATTTGAGGACTTCTTTGTCTAATGGTCGTTTACGGTTACTAGTAATTCACCGATAGTAAGATAGACAGATACATGGAACCAGAGAGAGAGAGAGAGAGAGAGAGAGAGAGAGAGAGAGAGAGAGAGAGAGAGAGAGAGAGCTTGGGAAAAAATCTTCCAAAACGTCATTAATTGAAACCGGAATGTCACTCATGTTCAGCGGACCTTCGGTCTGGCCTTATATGATGGTATATTCCTGATTGAAAGGCGCGATTTCTATTTCAAAGATAGAAAATAGGGCAATGAATCTTAAAAAATAGAAAAACCTCATTTTCTCGACAAACTCAATATTTTGTCCTACTGAAGAGTCTCGCTTTTTTTCTCACTCTCTTTCCGTCATCTTTGGTTTTCCTTTCATACTCATTCTTCTCTTCACTCAGTCTTTCCTACCTTTTCTCTCTCTGTAAAATGACTCCTATTACTGGCTCCTCTTTCTGTGCCGTACCCAGATGCATCTGAATGTCTGCTGATAATAAGTGTCTTTATTATGCTGCAAAGCATTTTACAAAGAATGATGCTACAAAATATTATAAGCCTCGTTTTTAGTTTCTTTGTCAAACCAGAAGGGGTGACGAATCGCTTTATTTGATGAAGAATAAAGCTGTGAAAATAAAACTGGAATATGGTAAAAGGTTTCAAAACAGAAGTAAAGGGCAGACCCTTTCCCTAAAACCAGGATACCTTCAGGGATTGCAAAACGGAAGAAGAAGAAGAAGAAGGAGAAGAAGAGGAGAATTCCTATCACTTCGTAACATTGAGCAGTGAACAAAGTTGGGGATACCTTTCAGCAATCAATTACTGTTATGGCATTGAATGGATATATTAGCATTCCATCAAGTGAACATCTGCGAATATACACTTTCCAGATCCCAAAGGATTACGGCGTTCGCTGAAGGTGGCCTTGATTATACGCTGTAGCGGCTGTACAGAAAACCTGATTGCGCCGAAGAAACTTCGGCGCATTTTTTGGGATTTAATAGTACTTTTATTAATTAAGCAGTGTAAATATTCTCTGTGATGATTATCAACAAGAGACCTGAATTACATCCATATTAATAAATGCATAAAATAAAAAGAAGAGTATTTGTGGTAGGACTGACGAACATCAGGTTCTGTTATTAAATCTACTCATTTCAGTCTGGAAACCACGTTGTAATTGGTTTAAAATATTCTAATGGGAAACATGTCTGGCTCTTGTATAAATTTAGATTCCCGACCAAATAACATAAACGAGGAGCATTATTCATACGAATCTTTTGTATAAGAGTAATGTAATTTTTTTTGCAAAGATATCATTGCATATTGTACCGTAGAAAAGCACACATTCTTTGGTGTATATATATACAGTATGTGTGTGTGTGTGCGTGTATGTGTGTGTGTGTGTTTTTCAACACGTGTGATGTTTTTTATTAAATTATTATACTTATCGTCAAAACTGGACCTTCCGTTCTCCGTATTGAGTTTGATGTGCAAAAGCTTCGTGGTTCGTATTTGTTATTGTTTTTAAGACAAACTCTTGATTTATTTACATGAATATAGAGATCGCTGTGATATTCTTAAAGTAAAAAAATCTCATATCTACTGTTTACACTAATAGAAAAATCTAAAAATGATAAGAGATAACTCTCCTCGCAGAGATCTTTTCCTTAATTCATTTCTCACTGTAAGAGTAATCCCCCTCAACAACTCCGCCACTGAAACGGATCGCAACTTCGTGGATGAGCCTTCTGTCCCGATTCAGCTTTTCTTTTGGCTTCAACGGCTCTGCTCTGCACCTTCAGTTCTCCTCTGCTATTTTTTTATCCTTGCATCGTTTATGCTTTACTTGTTCCAATTCTGATTCATTTCCGAGAGAGACTTCTCTCTCTCTCTCTCTCTCTCTCTCTATGTATGAACACATACGTACTATATATATATATATATATATATATATATATATATATATATATATATATATATATATATATATATATAATGTTTATATTTACATACATGTGTATGTGCGCATGCAAACGCTTCAGGCCATTAAACATAACTTTTATTGTCTGGATTTTTCTCTTCTTTTCAGTTACATTTTCCATTTATTAAGACAATGTTTATTACTGTGTTGTTATTGTGTCTGAATTGAAAATAAAGTATATCTGACCATTCAATAAATTTCCGGTTTTAGTAACTTTGAACGTTCTGCTTCACGACAGGTGTCCTCAACCCTCAACAACTAGCGATTATCGACTCCCAATTGACAATGAACTTTCATATTGTGCTTTCACCCTTTCTTCGTCAATCAACCGACTCTCTATTCCTGTGTTTCTCTTATGAAGCTCATTTGTTGGTGGTTGTCCATCTCTCAACGAATTCATAAAACTTCTGTATTACTTAATTTCACAGTTAATTTTAATCTGGTTGGCCTTGTGCCAACACTTGACACTGGGTAGCCTGTAGAGATGTGACAGAAGGTTCTGTGAGATTTTGTGGCATTTGTTCCGTCTACTGTCGGGCACACAGGAAACCTTGCAGTGATTAGAAATGTTGTACAGGTCCATATTCTCAAAGGGTTTCAATCATCAAAAATGACAGATTCTTTTCGGAAACGCCCTATTTTAGGAGTCTGGACCCTTTTCCATTTTCTAAGCAGAATCTAATTGCTTCCTATACATTACTACCACCATTACCTACGACTCAAGAACGCAGAATCATTCACAAATAACCTTAATCAAACATCTCTTTCCCGTTCATCAAATATAAAAGCCTTTGGCTGTTTGTCAAGGGTTTTCTCGCCAGCCTTCCTCTTACTCATGCTCGTAATTCATTGCAACGGTGTCCATTATTATCATTATTCCTGATGGCTGCCAATTATCCCTGACAGATGCCGCAAAGTGAAACAGATCGGAGCGATATTATTTATTTCCTGAATTAGAGATGGATTGATTGATTGATTATGAATCTTAGTTCTTGAAGACCAAGCGCCGGAGCCCATCAGGGTTATTCAGCGTCGTAATGAAGGTGAAATTATAAATTAATGATATGATTGATAATAAACAGGTGAATGATGACATACTAGTAAAATTCGGTGTTAAAATATGAACGTTAAAAATGAAGAGTAATACTAGATAGAACCAACAAAAAATAAGTATATATTAAACTTTTATATTCAAAATATGCACGATTTTGATGCTCCTCCTGAGCAAGACTGCGATTTCCGATTGTGAATCTAACCTGTACTTAATGATGGGTAAACACACATTCAGCACGTGCTCATATTCTAACCTTAGGGCCCTAGTCGAGGCACTATCAGCTGGTCCAGGTAGCCTAGATGCATATTAAGGGGAAGGAACGCACTCCTGAAGGTAGATACATAACCCTGTAATATATATAAAATATATATATATATATATATATATATATATATATATATATATATATATATATATATATATATATATACACATATACACATATACAGAGAGAGAGAGAGAGAGAGAGAGAGAGAGAGAGAGAGAGAGGGGGGGACATTAACCAAACGAATAGTCCTAGAGCCAGGGGCCATTTATTTGCTGGAGATGACCAGGTTTCTAATTGGTATTTTTTGAAAGGTCTTACCTTGGGGCATTCAGAACTGCAACTCTTCAAGATTGGCAGTGGTGGGTTGAGATTTTATTAAGCCTTTTCCTCAAAAATGTGACTCTTTGAACTGGTCGAAAATATGGAGGTACGTCACATTCTAATGTTAATATCTCAATGAATTTAGATCACACAGCAAAAATTTTTATACGAAAACGACCACAGAGTCACTGGTAACTTTATAATAAAAGCTGGTCTCAAACATAGGTCACCATGGGTCAAAAGGTCAAGGTCCCCACTAAAACCGTACTGTTTATGAATAAAGTCATTCTAGCCCATTTAAATCACGAAATCCTTGGTTTACCAGTACGAAAACAGATGCTTCATAGAGATTTTGTAAACAGGAAGTTTTCAAAGCCATAACAGGTTATACTTTCAATGACGCAGAGGCAGTGGGGACAACTATGACTAAGGAGTTATTCTGGAACTGAAGTAAAAGTACTTGTTTCCAACATTTGCATGTAATATCTCGCCAGAATAAGTAAAGCAAATGATATGTGCACAAGACCACGAGGAAACTTGGAGTGTTTATGGGAGGCAAAATTGGAATGCACGAATGGATTACAAGTAATTACTTATTTATTTTATTTTTTCGTTTTGCAAAATCCTGATGCTGATTACGCAGAGGAAAAATCCAAGGTGCAAAAAGTACCTGCTTGCACAGCAGATGTGGTATAAGAAGCCAAAGATGAGAAAAGTGGCTATACTTGTAAAGCATAGTAAAAAGTTACTATAAGTAAACTAATGGTTAAGTAATTTAATATCTTGAGGAACCTCCTGTTTACGAGTAAGAAACTGCTAATACAGTATTGTGGAAGTTTAATACTTATCTGGTTCCTGTAGTAAAAGACGAAGTTGTTGCTGTATTTGTCCTGTAACGACAAGAGTTTCCGCCATTATTTCACAGCCCTCCTGAATTCATTCTGATTTCACTTTAGACTTGATAAAATGAAGAGTGGTAAGTGCACCATATTTCTACGGACGAAAAGCAACGAGCAGATAGTTGCATAAATCTTGAGCCTTACCCTTCAAACAATGCTGGACCAAAGTTATCCAATACTGACGGGTCATAGCAACTTCCTGGCTACTTTTTCGATGGAGAAATGAAAATCTGCGAAATTGGACAAATGTTGGGACTAATTTCAATGCGATATTAACTTCAAAATGGCAACCGACTGACGACTAAGTAATCACACGTTCTCTCTCCGTCGTCCCTTCCTTCTCCCCCACCTGTGAGCGAACTCTCTCAACTTCTACTCTTGCAGCCTGGCCTTTTCTTGGGTTCGTTGCCATTCCAGTTCACTAGTTCCTTTGTCTTTCTGATCAGGACTTACATTCCAGCACATCTTTCTTAAAGCTTGCAGGGATAGACAAATACTAGCTGCTCTTTTTGAAATCTCCAGCTTTCACTTTCCAGTATTCCTGTTCTGAAAATTCGCTACCCCGCTATTACTGTCAATTAAGGAACCCATCTTTACAAAGTTTAGGTTATCTGCCTTCCTAGAATAAAAGAAGAATGGGGGAAAAATACATTTTTTTTAATGCCCAACAACCGTTAAAACCAGGTAAGCTCCTTGATCTTAACAACACTTGTAATCTTGGCAAACACGAACTCTAGTCTAAACAAAACTATCTATTGTTTATACTCTTTCCAGAACTCGTTACAGCCTCTGCTTCGCTTCAAAATCCAGAAATATATATATGAGCTAATCACGGCTTCTTCCTTATACCATGCAACATTAATCTTTAACCTTAATTGTTCATAAACTAATTTTTGTTTTATTGTAGATACGCGTATACGTACAATGGGCAACTGCATTCTAAATGCTTCAAAAATGTTCAATCAAGTTTTTATTTTTTAATCTATAACCCACTTATTGCGCGTCCACACTACGGTACATAACATAAACACACGGCGGCAACTTATCTCTTACATATCACAAAGAGGTCGAAAACAAGTCAACGACCGCAAGTGGAGAGCGAACCTTTGACCAACATTGGATAATCCTATAAAGCAGTGATTAGAACTACCACTACGTCATTGACTTCTATTCAACCTGTTTGCGAAGTGTCAGCAGTAAGTTATCAACGTGTGTCTTTGGCAGGTTTTATTGTAGTGAGGAAGCTCTCTTACTTGTGAGTATAGATCAAATCCAGGCACAAAAACTAACCTGCTCCCACTAACTGAGAGGACGGATATCGTTTCCAATCGCTCGCAGAGTCATCCTACAAGACCTGTAGGCCTCAGCGGATTCTCTATGATCTTGGTTGCTATGACACTTGGCAACAAAGTCGTCAACTGATATTTTGGTTTCATCCCAGGAAAACTACAATGTACACTTCACTTTTCTTTAAAAAATGACAGAAATAGGATACGTGATTTTTTTTTATTTACAATATCTGCAAATTAACTCGTATTCTTGTCACTGAATTTTGTTTGTAGAAAATGATTGAAAAGTTTTTGTGACCCGTTTCAGCCTGTAATAAATTAACAAGTGCTTTCATTTTTATTTCTATAAAGACTTGTAAATCGTGTTGTGCTTCCTTGATTGGTAGAAGCAGTGTCAATTACAAAGGAAAACAATCTTTTACAAATGCACAGACTATGAACATAAATGATGTTTTGTGCGATTGTTTAAGTTTATGATAATAAAAGATCCGGAGACATGAAATTTACAAAATAAGCATATTATATATATATATATATATATATATATATATATATATATATATATATATATATATATATATATATATATATATATATATATATATATATATATCTCCAACGAAGAGACAACTCGCCATTAAATCCAAACGTTAAGGAAGAGTTTAATGAAACGAGTCAATACGGGAAGTTCAAAACTCGATCAAAGAAACTTCCGTTGACACAAACGGGTCTCGATGGATGGATGGATGGATCGATCGCTCAACACCCATATGCATCCAGCCATCGCTCTCGTTCGATTCCCTTCCCAGGCAAAGTCGGGTGTCATTTTCACTTCGATTTCTGGGCGAAGTCAAGCGCTTAAAGGAGGATAATTAGGATTAAACTCCTTGATGGCGGAGCGCCGGACTCACACCATTTTTCCTCGCTGGTGTCATCAAGGCTCCACTGGAGCCGCGCTGTCCACAGTGGCATGTGGCTTTAGGCCGAGTTTTCCGCAAATGAATTTCCTCTTCGCTCGAGATTGGAGGAGCAATGAAGAATGAATTCGGAATCTCTTCAACTGAAAACGAGGTATTAACAAAAATGGAAGTGATTATCTTTTGCTTTCTGTGCATGAAAGCAATGACTGATTTGACTTAATAGGCATAAGAAGCAGACAGCACTCTCTCTCTCTCTCTCTCTCTCTCTCTCTCTCTCTCTCTCTCTCTCTCTCTCTCTCGCGCGCGCGCGCGCGCACACACACACACACACACACACACACACACACACACACACACACACACACACAACCCAATTGCGGAAACCTAAAAAGGCCTATTAAATAAAGTTCTCATAAAATTATCGAGAAAATCATGCAGAAACAAATTGATGTTATGCTGGCTGCTGTATTTACAGAACAAAAATGGAGTTTCTGAACTTCATGGTAGGATGAGGGGAGTATACAATAACGATAAGTTAATTCTCTCCTTCCCATGGTTTAATGATTGCTAAAAATTAATATCTAAGCTTTCCGAAAACACCTGGTCTAAACCTTTGCTTTCTGATTGCAAGCACCATAAAAACAACTTTTAGCCTGAGATACATACAGCATCACCCAAGAAAGTTTTGACAATTTTTCCGAGAATGATGGAAGGTGACAGCCACTATTTTCGTCACATTTCAATCGCATCTCTGACAAGCTCATTAGGTCCGCTTAGATCAGGTCTGCTCAGGTGAGGTCCACTGAGAGCAAAAGCAGCAGCACTTCAAGTTTTACAACTTCTCAGAAAATGGGGAAACTGCAATCAGCCATTTTAGAGGAAGCTGGTCTCCTGCCCGGCCCTCCCACCCTATTTTTGATATTTAAAGTAAAAACAATACAAAATCAAGATGAATAAGAGATGAGAACTTTCCCTACGTATTGTGTATGTGTCTGCGTGTGAGAGAGAGAGAGAGAGAGAGAGAGAGAGAGAGAGAGAGAGAGAGAGAGAGAGAGAGAGATTTATATGAAAACAAATAAACAAACAAAGAAGCAAACTAACAAACTCCTGATAAGTCAAAAAGAAAGACCACGATTGTTAGAGGAAGTTTTCAAATAAGCAAAATACTCAGAATGTTTATTTGACTTCATACTTTTTCCTTTAGAGTTTGAACTTCCTTTATTTTCTTTCTTTTATTCTTTTCCGCATCTGAACTTGTCTCGAAATTGCGTCCTGGGAGGCTGCAGCCTTTCGGGAGCAAGACAGCGGAAGTGCAGAGAAAGTTGAAAGAGAATATTTCCCTCGGCAAAAGTCTATATGACTCCCGGCCTGAATATAAACTTTGCAGAGTTCAATTTCCGACAAGTAAAAATGGTCGGGAAAAGTTTACACACATTACAGGGAGGCGTTTTGTAAATAACTTACAGCGGAAGATAAGTTCGTTAAGTCGGTCTACCTTCCGCCTTAAGGAAAGTTTCTTTCTGTAGCCCTGAGGTATCTTGGGGTTCGCCCTTTTACCGGAGCTTGGTGAGAAGGCCCGAGGGATGTTAGCTGCTGAAGACGCTAAGTAGGAGTTACTAAAAATAAATTATAGAGGGCCAAACGAATAATAAGATTCTTCTAAAAAAATCGTACTGCACGCAATATATAAAATGAACACCCTAAGTTTTTCAATGTAGGTACCTTGAAGAGCTATCATTACTGCCATACCTTATTTTTCCAGCCCATTTATAGACATAATGACACACCATAGAAATCTGACGTGAAGAAGTGGCCATGCTTACGCTGCTTCTGCAAACCCTTGCTTCGTATTCAGGCAAACACAACGCTGCTGGTGACACGAAATAAAGTCATCCATTTCGTGGGAACCTTGAAGTCTGACGAACACAGGTGATGAAAGACCAAATGCCTCTCAAACAATGGATTAGGTACGTTAATGGAGGACCATCACACCCCTCCACGGACACAAGAGCTCTTCACCAAAAAGAATTTTCGAACTCTGCTCTTCTTTTGCTCTGCCAAATGACGTTCGTTCATTTCCAACGGAAATCGTCCACCTTTCTTTCGTTGCTTTTGTCTTGATGCAATGGAAGACAAACGAGAAATGATAATTTTGTCTACAAGAAAAGGGGCGATGCTCTGATAGCATTTTTAGAAGAATGAATACCTTTTCACGTCTGTCTCTGTGTCCTTGTCTCTCCATTCCTCTCTAAGACTAGAAAGGCAAAGACACCTGGAGACATTGGCTACAGCCACAAAGCCTATTGGCAGAGGAAATACACACCATCACGTTTCTGCAGGTGTGTTTGCATGTGTGCAACTGAGGACAGGCCAAAACACTATCTCATCTTTCTGTCTAATAGACCAAGAGGTTTTTAAGGTAAACAATAACTGACCTTCAGATAGCGATATCAAAGAAATTTATCTTTATAATTACATTTGCTGACTTTGCTTCATGTTCAAATTCTTAAACTTTACCAGTTTGTTGAGAACATCATACACAGCTTTAACAGACACAGAAAAATGGAGAGACACAAGGGTTGATGTGAATATAAGTGAGGTGTTGCAGCATGTTAGTGAAAATATGAATGAGTTGCTGACCAGGGTGTATAAGGTATGTCTGGACTAGCCAATTGTTCCAGTGGAGTGAGTATGGGAAATAATCGTTTCTGTAAAAAAGGCAAAGTTGATTGGTGAGCCTGTAGAAATTACAGAAGTGTAACATCACTTAGTATGCCAGGGAAGGTTTATGGTAGTATTGTGATTTAAACGGTACATAATTTAACGAGAATTCAAAGAGAAGCAAAGTGATAAACGGACACTGTTTGAAGACTAGTTATTTGACAAAAGAGATGACATAGTACCAAAAAGAGAGAGAGAAAAAAAACTACGGAGTGAGCAAAAAAATTTAAGGCCAAACATGAACAAATATTCAAAAGACAAAAAGAAGTATGCTAGAGATATAAATGCAAAATTATTTAGTGAGATAATGCATCACAATTTACAGAAACAACGGGCAGCAACTGAAGTCCTCTGCTGATGGAATTACAATTTTCAAGATTTATTGGATATATATGATTGAGTAAGAGTCAGAGGTCAGTAATGTGGAGTGGAAAGGGTCACTGCAAGTCTGAGAATGCATCTGAAAATGACTGCTGAGGTTGTGCCGATGGAGATTAAGAGACTGAAGAGTGGACAGACAACAGGAGTTGATATGATTACGAGTAAAGCCGGTGAATGGTGGCGAAAGAGTGAGTGAGTTGACGACCTTAGAGTGTAACGCTTGGTGAGGAAAAGGTCTCAAGGTTTCGAAGGATCAAAGAATGTGAAAGAGGAATGATATTTGTTACTTTACGATATTTGTTACCTTGTATGTAAGTAAAGGCGTCAGAGGTGACTGTAAGAACGACAAGGCATATCATTTCTAGATATACCAGTAACGGCATAAAGTAAGATTTTTTGAGCAAGTAACATAACAAACGGACTGCTAAGCGACAAACACTGTGGTCTTAAGCATAGGAGAGGGTGTGTGTGTCAAGCATTTGTTAAAAAACAGTATGTGAGAAGTCTGAGATTAATAGGAAAAGTGGGGCTGGGTGAGAGTAATGAGCCTTGCAAACGTGAGCCCAGTGCCCTAACATTAGGCTATGCCACCCAACACAACACACACACACACACACACACACACACACACACACACATTTTTCACCAAGATCAGGTTCAAACCATGGAAAGTGTAATTGTGAGCCAAATGATATAACACTAAGGCCCGCCATCCACCCAGAAAGACGTTTTTTCACTATACCCCCTTTTTCCTTTGTAGGGTGGGGGGTGGTGCCAAAAGGAAGAGCTTTTGGCTTTCAGCAAATTTTTTTACGGATGGGGTTCTCGCCCCAGATCTATTTCCTGACTGTAGCTGAAGCTGGTGTCAACACAGCCTGATTGACTTTTGTTGGGCAGCTTGATTATTATTATTAAAACAGTTTAACCAGACCACTGATCTGACTGTCAGCTCTCACAGGGCTGGCACGAAGGATTGGATGAAATGACAGGTCTAGGCTAGAAGCCTAGCACTCATAGGGCTGGCCCGAAGGATTGGATGAAATGACAGGTCTAGGCTAGAAGCCTAGCACTCATAGGGCTGGCCTGAAGGGTTGGATGAAATGACAGGTCTCAAGCCTAGCACTCACAGAGCTGGCCCAAAGGATTGGATGAAATGACAGGTCAGGCTAGAAGCCTAGCACTCATAGGGCTGGCCCAAAGGATTGGATGAAATGAAAGGTCTAGGCTGGCAAGCCTTACTCATAGGGCTGGCCCGAAGGATTGGATGAAATGACAGGTCTAGGCCAGAAGCCTAGCACTCAGGGCTGGCCCGAAGGATTGGATGAAATGACAGGTCTAGGCTAGAAGCCTAGCACTCATAGGGCTGGCCTGAAGGATTGGATGAAATGACAGGTCTAGGCTAGAAGTGTAGCACTGAGACCAAATAGGTCATTTGGTATGGTGATGAATGAATGAAATGAAATTAAAAGCTGCACAAAGGTATAAGCTCTCATACTGGAACACACTCACCCAGTAAATACATTTATACTCATGTTTCCATATATACTCACTAAAAAGGTATTAAAAATTTCAAAATAAATTAAGTAAAATTTAAAAATTTAGTTGTCTTAAAATTCATTAGACGCCTACGGGTTTTCGTATTTCTATTATTAACTTTTTATATTTTATCAATTAAAACTCAGCTCCTCATTAACATTAAATTGTGTATTACTGAAAAGTTAAGATTCTGACAAAATTTCCTTCATGGATCTCGTTCCAAAATTTGATAATCGCTGCAGGTTATATTTAGGACATTCACACAATACATGCTTGACTGTTATCAACACTTTGCAATCTGGGCATTTGGGAGGAGGGCCACATGGACTGTTCATTAAGTGTCCATGTGTCAAATGAGTATGGCCTATTTGAAGACGCATCAGAATTACTTGTGTGTATGCCTCTCTCTCTCTGATATGACGAATTCCATTTTCCAGCACTGGATTTTATCTGTTTTAATTTATTATTTTCAGGTTCTTCATTCCATATATTTTGCCATTTACTTACAATGCTTGTTTTTATATATCTTCTATAGTCACTAATAGGGATGTGTACATTTGCTCTTGTCATGAGGACTGCTTCTTTAGCTGCTTTATCAGCCTCTTCATTTCCTTTAATCCCTACATGGGCAGGGATCCAACATATTTCAATATTTTTTCCATTATTAGACCCTTGTACCTATGCACACTACAACCCTTTTCATTTCTGTGTTGCATAATCCGGATGACATAAAGATCCAAGGGTAAAATGACAGGAAAAGTGCGCACATGTTTTAAATGACCCTCTTCAACTACTGATATTTATTATCTTTAAAATATTATGTCCTTAATCTGAGATCTTCAAACGGCTATCAATCATCTGTTTTCTCCGCCTCTCTCTCTCTCCTTCTTCTCTCTCTCTCTCTCTCTCTCTCTCTCTCCAGCAGACGCTGCGATATCCAAAGTGCTGCCTAAGACAACATCTCGAACAGTTACGAAAATTATACATATAAGCGCTTTCCTTTGTAAGGATATTTATATCTATGTTCTGTCTCTGTGATGAACGTAGTGTTACCTTTGCGCCTTGAGGGCCACAGAGAGAGAGAGAGAGAGAGAGAGAGAGAGAGAGAGAGAGAGAGAGAGAAAACAGTGTGTTACCGCACCCTTTCCATAATTCAAACCCGCCGAAAATATTGTTCATTTCATAATTCAGATCCAAGGGACAGGTTCGGGAACAGTTAGGAGCGATTGACACTCGATTTATCATTAAGTTTTTAGTTAAAAATAAAAACAAAACTGAACTCTTATTCGTAAAATAAATCCATCAAATAAAAATCACTATTTTTAAAAAATATCTCAAAAAATATCTATAATTTTGAATTTTTAAATAACTTTTCTGATATAAATGACATTTAAAAGATAGGAATAAAAACGAATAGAATGAATACCATCATTAGCTAAATGAATTGAATTTCTCTTTGGGTTCGAGAAAGCTGCGTCGTTATGTTGAAAAAATGAAAAATATTGCAAAAAATCTAACCGTGAAAATTTATTTTTATTTATTTTATATTATAATTATTTTTCTATAATTATTTCTTTATTCTTTTTATTTTTATTATATATTATTATATTCTTATTCTTATTATTATATTTATATATATAAATATATATAAAGTATAAATAATAAGAATAAGAAGAAAAAGAATTCTAAAGATCTCAAAAAACTAACGTAGATATATTTTTGAAATATTTGTTAAAAATAATAAAATTTTATTTGATTAAAATATTTTATATACTTATTTTTGTACCATCAATGTTTATACTTTTAAGTTAAAACTAAATCACTACGATTCTAAATTTCCATCACCATTTAAAAAAATGAACAAATGTATTTTGATTCCTTCACTTCGTTGATGATTATTTTTGTTTTACATATCCCACCAGTAAGGAAGGAATATAAAATAGAATATGTTTTGACTTAAATAAAGTATAAACATTAAGTACAATTCTGTATTAAATAAATCCATCAAATAAAATCTACTATTTTTAAAAAATATCTCGTTCTTTTTTTGAGATTTTTGAAACCAACTTTTCTCTGTTATATGACATTTAAAGAAGATAGGAATAAAAATAAAATAGAATGAATACCATCATTGTAAAGCTAAATGAATTTACTCTTAATCTCAAGAGAGAAACACGTACGTTATGTTGAAAAAAAAATGAAAAAATATTACCCAAAAGAAAATCTAACCGTAGAAATTTTTTTTATTTATTTATTATTTATAATTATTTTTCTATAATTATTTCTGTATTAATTTTATTTTTATTATATATTCTTATTCTTATTATTATATTTATTTATATATAAAGTATAAATAATAAGAATAAGAAGAAAAAGAATTCTAAAAATCTCAAAAAACTAACGTAGATATATTTTTGAAATATTTGTTAAAAATAATAAAATTTTATTTGATTAAAATATTTTATACTTATTTTTTACGACAATGTTTATACTTTTAGGTAAAACTAATCACTCGATTCTAAATTTTCCATCACCATTTTAAAAAAAATGAACAAATGTATTTTTTGATTCCTTCCTTACGTTGATGATTATTTTTGTTTTACATATCCCACCAGTAAGGAAGGAATATAAAATGAATATGTTTTGACTTAAATAAAGTATAAACATTAACATTACAATTACAAGTGTAAAAATAAATCCATCAAATAAAAATCTACTATTTTTAAAAATATCTCAAAAGTTAGTTTTTGAGATTTTTTGGAAATCTTTTCTGATATAAACGACATTTAAAGAAGATAGGAATAAAAGCAGATAGAATGAATAATACCATCATTGAAAAACAATGAATTTACTCTTAATCTCAAGAGAAACACGTCGTTATGTTGAAAAAATGAAAAATATTACCCAAGAAAATCCTTGTAGAAATTTTTTTATTTGTTATTGTTATAGTATTTTCTATAATTTATTTCTTTATTCTTTTTTATTTTTTTCAATAATGTTTTCTTAATTAATTATCATAAATATATATAAAGTATAAATAATAAGAATAAGAAGAAAAAGAATTCTAAAAATCTCAAAAAAATAACGTAGATATATTTTTGAAATATTTGTTAAAAATAATAAAATTTTATTTGATTAAAATATTTTATACTTATTTTGTACGCCAATGTTTATACTTTTAGGTAAAACTAATCACTCGATTCTAAATTTTCCATCACCATTTTAAAAAAAATGAACAAATGTATTTTTGATTCCTTCCTTACGTTGATGATTATTTTTATTTACATATCCCTGATAAGGAAGAATATAAAATGAATATCTTTGACTTAAATAAAGTATAAACATTGCCGTACAATTGCATAAAATCGTCCATCAAATAAAAATCTGCTATTTTTAAAAATATCTCACGTTAGTTTTGAGATTTTGAAATAACTTTTTCTGACATAAACGACATTTAAAGAAGATAGGAATAAAAAATAAAATAGAAGATGAATACCATCATTGAAAGCTAAATGAATTTACTCTTAATCTCAAGAACACGTACGTTGTATTTGAAAAAAAAATGAAAAAATATTACCCCAAAAATCTAACCGTAAAATTTTTTATTTATTTATTATTTATAATTATTCTCTATAATTATTTCTTTATTCTTTTTATTTTTATTATATATTCTTATTCTTATTATTATATTTATATATATAAAGTATAAATAATAAGAATAAGAAGAAAAAGAATTCTAAAAATCTCAAAAAACTAACGTAGATATATTTTTGAAATATTTGTTAAAAATAATAAAATTTTATTTCATTAAAATATTTTATGTACCATATTTTGTACCGCCAATGTTTATACTTTTAGGTAAAACTAATCACTCGATTCTAAATTTTCCATCACCATTTAAAAAAATGAACAAATGTATTTTTGATTCCTTCCTTCGTTGATGATTATTTTTGTTTCGTATCCCACCAATGAGAAGAATATAAAATGAATGTATTTTGACTTAAATAAGTATAAACATTAGCATTACAATTCACGCATAAAATAAATCCATCAAATAAAAATCTGCTATTTTTAAAAAATATCTCAAAAAAATCTATATTAGTTTTTAATTGCAAATAACCCTTTCTGATATAAACATTTAAAGGAAGATAGAATAAAAACAGAATAGAATGAATACCATCATTGAAAAGCTAAATCGTTACTCTTAATCTCAGAGAGAAACACGTGCGTTATGTTGAAAAAAAATGAAAAATATTACCCAAAAATCTAATAGTAGAAATTTTTATTTATTTAATATTTATAATTATTTTCTATAATTATTTCTTTATTCTTTTTATTTTTATTATATATTATTATATTCTTATTCTTATTATTATATTTATATATATAAATATATATAAAGTATAAATAATAAGAATAGAAGAAAAAAATTCTAAAGATCTCAAAAAATAACGTGATATTTTTAAAATGTTGTTAAAAATAATAAAATTTTATTTGATTAAAATGTTTTATATTACTTATTTTATGCATCAATGTTTATACTTTTAGGTAAACTAATCACTCGATTCTAAATTTCCATCATTTAAAAAAAATGAACAAATGTATTTTTTGATTCCTTCCCTTCACGTTGATGATTATTTTTGTTTACATATCACAGTAAGGAAGGAATATAAAATGAATATGTTTTGACTTAAATAAAGTATAAGAATAGAATGAATACCATCATTGAAAAAGCTAAATAGATTTACTCTTAATCTCAGAAGCTCACGTGCGTTATGTTGAAAAAAAAAATGAAAAATATTGCCCAAAAATCTAACATTAAATTTTTTATTTATTTGTGTTATAATTATTTTCTATAATTATTTCTTTATTCTTTTTATTTTTATTATATATTATATATATTCTTATTTTTATTACTATGTTTATATATATAAATATATATAAAGTATAAATAATAAAATAACTGTATTTTCATCCATCAAATACAGCTTATTTCATAATTAAACTCGCAACTGTAGACAAAATGGAAAAGGAAAACAGGTCATTTTTCGGAAAGGTAATCTCTTACAAAGTGAGCATCTAATTGCTGGAATCAGTAAACAAAAATACTTTTGCTCATGATTCCACTCCTCATGGAATACCTCAATTTTGGGAGCGTAATTGGTTTCATATATTTTTTTGCTTTTGGTTACTGAATGGGAGTTCGGAGAAGCAGTTTAGTGAAAACCAACCATTATTCCCATGGGAAAGATTATTTTTTTTTAGTTTTGTTAACTTTGATTTGAATATGCTAAATTTGCATTCTTTGCTTTCAGTAATAGCTTTCCTGTGGCTTAGGTAATGAGCTTGATTTTTAGAATAGCTTTATACGGACATCAAATATTTCTAATGATCCTAAAAGTTTTATGTAGTAGTTTCATCCTTTAACACTCTCCAGTATTCTTAATCAGTGTTAATGTCTACACAAGAACTTTATTAGCTCATTCACTGTGTAAATCATTGAAGAAACTGGTAAAGAACCAAATTTCAGTCTGTCAGTTTGCTGGGGAGACTCGAGATTGTTGTGCAGTATAACACCTGTTTCCTTTATATTCTTTGTTCATTATTTTTGAGAACAAGGAGTTATATGGTTTCCAAGAGGTCGGTGGGCAGGAATAAGGAAGAATAGAACTGCTCAAATTTTTTTCTGAACTCTTTGTGGGGACAATTCTGTTTTTTAATTTGTGCTTTTGTTTTTCGAACATTGTCTTTGAATAATAATGTCTTGAAGTTTTTTTTATGATTTTAGAAATGATATTGAAAAGGCGGGTCCTATTTCAAGGTTCCTACTTGCTGTAAGAATCATGAAGGCAGTTTCAAATGTTGTGCACCCAGCATTTACATGAGCCATATTAATAACGCTGTTTTGCTTGTTGCTTATATTTAAAATAGAATAGAATGAAATCTAGATTTCGTTAATCATGGATGCAATTTGATTACAAAAATCAAGACGAATTGTTAGTTTTATTGAATTGATTAAAACAGCATTTTTGATGCAGTCCTTGATTCCGGTGGGAAACGTTCATTATGCATCGAATTTCAACGAATACTTGTAGTTAGGTATTAAGTTCAGCTTGGCGGGAGACAGTTTTTTTTTTTTTTTTTTTTAACCTAGTGGGATCAAGTAAGTGTCTTTGGGTGAATTTAATACTTAATGATGCCTTTACTTTCCGGAGAATTTCTTTATTCTGACAGAAACTTTCCGGAAAATTTCTTCATTCTGGCAGAAACTTTCCGGAGAATTTCTTTACTCTGGCAGAAACAGTTTCCAGACGTATTGTTCTTGATAATTCTTCGTAGAATCTCTCTCTCTCTCTCTCTCTCTCTCTCTCTCTCTCTCTCTCTCTCTCTCTCTCTCTCTCTCTCTGTAGTGTAAGTTAGTTCCTGTGTGAATTTTTTACTTAAAGCTGAAAACTAAATGAGCTCTACAATTCAAAAAGCGAAAAGAGATTTATTACGCACAAAGTTGAAATAACGATGGATTAAAATTCCCTTCGTAAATTTATTTGAATACATCCTTAATAATGATCTCCAAATATAAAGTTATTGAGATGAACCAGTACTAACACATGAAAACTAATCCTCAAAAAATGAACTAATTCCGGTAATTTAAAATTTCCTCCTTCCGTTCAGTCACTGTTTCTTAACAAGGACTCATCCTGACACCAACATACAATCGACCAAGATATATTAGATAATGGTAACTTAAAAGTCAACCTCAGCTCCCACTATCAGCACTGATGGAAGCGCAATTACCCAGTTAATTACAAGAAGATTGAGGTAATGAAATGTATTTCCTTCAGATCTCAGCGAATTTGGTGCAATGTCTTTCCAGGAGTAATTATCGGGATATGAGAGTCTAAGGATAACGATACATTTGTAGCAGTTAATCAAGAGATGAAAGGATGGTTAATGATTTAATTTAATTAAGCATGAATTTCTTTCTTGTGTTTTATAACAGCTTTAAAATGACAATTTCTCTAATATGCTCTGTTCTTGAAACACTGACAATTGTCTTTTGTTACAGTAGCTGTATTTGATAGTATTTCTCACTGACGAGTAAAACTTAGTGAACAATTTTATATTTACTTTCCATTAGCTCCCCCACTCTCTCTCTCTCTCTCTCTCTCTCTCTCTCTCTCTCTCTCTCTCTCTCTCTCTCTCTCTCTCTCTCTCGTTTTCCAGTCCTCTCATGCAGTGTCTTTTAACGATTAATGCACTCCAGCGTGAAAATCGGATTATTCTATTCTTCGTTTGTGACAACGGTTCATATTGAAAAGTAAATAATACTAGATTGGTATTCTCTGTGCTTGAAGTTCTTAATCCTACCAACGCCTTAATCATGGATTTTGTGTGTGTGTGTGTTTTTTGGGGAGGGGGGGCCAGTATTTTGATAATTTTATATAAAGGCATCGATCTCATTGTGCAAGAGGTGCACCAATTTCTCTGGTGCTTTTGAAGTTACCTGAAGCGTGAGTGTCAAGATACAGATTTCAAAGCGTTAAGACTGCGTTTGCATTCGATAGTAATAGATTCTATTGCTTTTAATCATCCTTGAACGAATTTATATGAATTTATACGAAGTATTATGAAAACCTTATGTTCTTAAGTATCCGTGAAATAGTTTATTACTGCTATTATTTAATCGCCTTTAGTCTTTGGTAATATAACGAAAAAAAAAAGTTAAGTATACCTTAGTTTTACCAGACCATTGAGCTGATTAACAGCTCTCCTAGGGCTGGCCCGAAGGATTAGACTTATTTTACGTGGCTAAGAACCAATGGTTACTTAGCAACGGGACCTACAGCCTATTGTGGAATCCGAACCATATTATAGCGAGAAATGAATTTCTATCACCAGAAATAAATTCCTCTAACCCTTCATCATCCGGCCGGGGAATCGAACTCCGGCCCAGTGAGTGCCAGTCCGCAGCTCTACCGACTCACCCAACGAAGAGCTTGGTAATATAACGAATAACAGAATCTTACAGTTGAAGCAATTATTGGGATATTTTTGAAAGCAATGTTTAATTTTTATCGCTATTCTCATTTACATAACATTGGCCCAATATCGCTAACTTAATATCTCTTAAGCTAATGAAAGTCTTGATGAAACTAAACATTTAATTCAGATCAAGTTCTTCGAAAAGTAAATCATAATTCAAAGCATTTTTCTAAAAGTTCAGGAATATGTTAGGAAGTTTATTGAAGGTGTTTGTGAGAGCTTTGAGAATGTGAAAATGAGGTTAAAAACTTTTTTCGAAAGTTAAATCACAGCCTCTAGGGCCAATATGACGATGATAACCGGCGCAGAAAGGACGCGTGTGAGAAAAAAGTTCGAATTACTTATAATTCTCTCTTTTTATCCCTGTTGATATTTGCAGTTTTATTCCAACTAAGGACGAATACATCTCCATTTGCTGAACTGAGCCCGTTTATCAGTGCGTGCTTGTCTGCACAAATCATAAAGCTAAGCTGATTAATCTGTGACTGAATCATTCATTTTCCCATTTCATTCTCCTTATTCTCCTGATGGGATGTGAGTTCCTCGTGGAACGGGTGGGTATCGGTCTCGGCTGCACTCTGCTGGGCCCCCGTTCGATTCTCCGACCTGCCAATGAAGAATTAGAGGAATTTATTTCTGTTGATAGAAATTCATTTCTCGTTACAATGTGGTTCGGATTCCACAATAAGCTGTAGGTCCCGTTGCTAGGTAACCAATTGGTTCTTAGCCACGTAAAATAAATCTAATCCTTCGGGCCAGCCCTAGGAGAGCTGTTGATCAGCTCAGTGGTCTGGTTTAACTAAGGTTTACTTAACTTTTTGATGGGATGTGGATTAATATCAGTCTCGGACATCGGGAAAGATTTGTAATCACTGATCATTTCCGGATATTTCTCACTCAAGAAGAGATTTGACCCACACAGTTCCCAATTTTGGTAATGGGGACATGATGAATCCTTCAATTAATAGTATTGAGGGATTATCCGTTGTAAATTATCAAAGATATATTTCAGAATCTAAGGAAGCATTGTAAGACTTGAATTCACTTGGCCTTTGCTCAGAGAGCAAAACCTATAAGTAAGGGTGGACACATGCGCAGAATTTATTTTTTGCCTGGTCAGGAAAAAGAATTCATGGAATTCCTTCAAGGTGAGTACGTTAACCGGTAAATGAGAGAGAGAGAGAGAGAGAGAGAGAGAGAGAGAGAGAGAGAGAGAGAGAGAGAGGGGGGCAGCACGTTCCCTTTTAGGATAGCTAGCAACAGGTTGAGTGCAATATCGCAGACCTTTTCGCGAAATAGGAAAGTTCTCTCTCTCTCTCTCTCTCTCTCTCTCTCTCTCTCTCTCTCTCTCTCTCTCTCTCTCTCTCTCTCTCTCTCTCTCTCTATGTGAGCATCGAAGAAAGTTTCGTAATTCATATTGACTTTCAAAAGGTAACTTAATACGTAATTGTTGAATATCACTACATAAAGATAAAGTTATCCACTGTTACTGATATCCTAATTTTATCTTCCTGATTATGTAGATCCAGAATTTTTATGCCAGTGCAATGCAATGTGATGAATATTTTGAAGTGTAATTGTTTTCTGATCTATGTAATATGGCATTGGAAAACAAAAGAAAAGCAAAATATTGAGCCAGATAAGCAAATACGAGGATGAAAAACGGACATGAAAGCCCTTTTCCAAATGTATTTTTGCTATGTGCTTAACCATTATACTTTTATGCTGAATATGACGAGAGAAACTGTGTGCATAATATCTTTTTGGTCGTGAAGATTTAGTCATCTAAGGATACTCCATCAGAGTATAATTAAATACAAAGTAATACTTTTGTACTTAAACTACTTGTCTACTTATCCAACACAAACACAGTCCAGTATTCCAACTACTTGTTGCTGAGACCTTATGACAAACATTTTCTGTGTTTCTAATCGTTAGTTCAAGAACAGTGCTGACTTTCAGTTTTGAATAATATTTTAGACAAATAAAGCAGGATGAGAAGCACTTAATAAGGAGATACGGTCAACATAGTCGTGTTTCCCTTTCGAAGGTACACCCAAGGGCATTGCAAACTGGATGCCTCTTGGTCGCATTCAGGTTAAGTATATCTTAGTTTAACCAGACCACTGAGCTGATTAACAGCTCTCCTAGGGCTGGCTCGAAGGATTAGATTTATTTTTACGTGGCTAAGAACCAATTGGTTACAATCTCCGGGTTTCAAAGCTTCGTTCGGCCTTATCAGTTGCAGTTTTCACAGGCTTATGTGATCAGGAAAGAGGGTAACTCTTTCTCGGACGACGTTGACAGTGTCCATAGGGCGAATTACGACCCTGGAATCTTTCGAAGTTGATCCGAACATCCCATTGGCTACCAATACTTTGCTTTTCCCAGTTCTCACATCACAGTTTGATCTAAAGAGCAAAATAAATTTGTCACTTCTGTTTACATGGGTTCCGTGTGAATTTTACACGCTTTTCTTTAAATCAGTACGCTTTATTGTATTTTACAGAATTTTTTATGTACGTCTTCGTTACAGAAATAATACTTAATCAATGAATACGACACCAATGAATACGACACATATGAGCAGTGTAAGTATATGCTGACTCAGCAAGTACTGCACGTACCCATAAAATTCATATTTGTAACCTAGAGAGCTGTAATTATTTGTAAAATGAAAACCTTATTTTTCTTCATAACTTGAGCAGTGGCTATTTACGATTGCGTCATCTTTATGCAACATAAAATGTTTAAAAGAAGTTATATTACATATCTTAATCATTATAAACCTGCTCTGATTGTTTTCTCTGCATAAAATAAATATTTTGTATCTGAACCTTCCTGTACAAAAAAAAAAAAAAAAAAAAAAATTAGTGAGTGTGCAGAGCCATTCAAGTCAGTGAGTTTATCCATTATCAGAATATATTTTTTATATCAGAGAATGCATCTACCTGAACATCTTACAACGGTGTTCATGGCTTTCATGTAATTGTTACGTTGAAAGCAGAACGGCAGTACAGAACTTGAAAACGAAAGAGATAAGGAGGACAATAGTTGATTACTAAATTTAAAATGCATCTCCCCATTTTTCAAAGAGAAACGTTTCAGCTGCATTGTACTGTAATACTACGATGTAAATTTTAATTGCTGTATTAATTATTGAGTGAATAAACAGGAAGAGGTAATGTTAAATTCGAATGACTACTGATAATGGAGTAACATCATAGGTACGTATTATTATTATTATTATTATTATTATTATTATTATTATTATTATTATTATTATTATTATTATTCCTCTTGATGGTATGAAGTTACCGCAGTGATGACGCTATGAACTGTTTTATCTTTTATTAACTATGAAAATATATTGCATGTATGTTAAAAAAAAAATAAAAACAACACTATATAGGCCTTTCTGCCAGCAGTTTTTCGTAAATATTGATCATAGGAAAAACTTCATCATTTCTCAAATGAATGAGGTAAATTTTGTCTTTGCAGTAAAAGCTTTCGCGCCCTGCTTCATTTTTCAGAAAGCTTGGTCACTCTCAATGTCTTTTTTCTCTTAATTTTTTTTTGCCCCGCCAAGATGACATTAGGTAACATCTCTATTGCGAAAAGGTTGAGATTTTTAAAGGTAAATTGGTAACTGACGCAAATAACTTTGCAAAATGTTAAACTGCAAGCAGTCAAGGCACAAGTGAAAGACTTGTCATATTGACAATTACTTCCAATAGTAAATATTGTTATATTTCTGTTCCATTATTATAAAGCTCATGAGATTAGTAGGATATTTCTTTCTGTGTATAGCTTTTTGCTCAGTTTCAGTGATTGGAAAAAATAATACATTAACCTCAATATAGTTTTAAACTCAAGTGCAACTTTTTTATTATCACTAATCAATGTTTCAGAGTAGGATTCCCTTCCTACGTTTCTCAAAATAAAGGCTCCGTCGCCACACCACATTGTAGCCATTTTCCTTATTAATTTTCAAATTGTAAGTGTTTGAACTTCTCATAATTTTATTTAAAGATACTCCTTGGTCTGTGACTTTTTAATCCTTTTGCCATTTAAATTGTTAATTTTTATATTTTGAGAGTACACATTTCTCTCATTAATTGGGGATGTCAAAAGGCCAGGAAATCGGAGGCTAGCTAATTATAACAATGTTCAGTTCGCAGCCTGTGGTTGGAAGTTTAAACGCTGAAGAACATTTTTTATTAGAAAAACAATAAAATGAATGTCGCCAAACAACTGTAATTTATTGTTTGGAACTGAGTTGAAGGGTTCCATTATTTCTTTTATCAGAACATGCATAACTCTCGAATTAATTTGTGTACATTTTATTACAAAAGTCTTCTATTCTTAAAATGAGCTACAATTTTTATCCATCATGAACTTGACGAGTGACAAACATTTTGTGAGTGTTCTCACTTTCACTGTTTGCGTCATTCTTAATTTCATTTTCGAAAATTGTTTTACAGTTTGGTTATATTTAATAATTAAGTTACATATTC